>NC_091467.1:58118260-58306338 GCF_027789765.1 Dendropsophus ebraccatus | reverse complement strand
GGACCACTGTAGGGAGCGTTCTAGTTTGCGTCCTTCCCCTACAGAGTCTAGAAACAAAAGACCTCTACACTTCCTCTACCCATGTGACTTCCTATCTCCAGCATATCTAACATGTGCTGTGAGTGGGTGAAGAGTGCATAAGAAGAAGTAAAGTGAAAGATGATAGGGCAGAATAAAAAGACAGTCCTATAGTTTCACAGATCCACGTGACACACAAATAAACAATAACCGCGCAGCTTCTGAGTACACATACCTATAACAGTGACATCTAGTGGCGAAACCAATAGCAATACCCGTGGTGGGACACCACACTTACACAATACAAAAATATTGAGGCTCATTTACTAAGGTGTTCCCAGCAGCAAATTGTCAGGTTTTTGTCCATTTTTTGTTCACTTTCAGTGGACCCACACATTTACTAAAGGCATGCTACACAATTTGTTCAAAAACCTGACAAACCCGTCATTTCTGTCCAAAAAGTGTTGTGTTGTGTATGTGTCACGAGTGTGTTCTTTAAAACTTACCACAACCAACAGATTTACTAAGCAAGCCACCATTTTTAATTGGTTTTGTTCTAGAGTAGTGGGATAGTGAGATTTTAGTTTTGTCTTGTGAAAAACCTTCCAGATTTACATAAGGCGTTCGCCACATTAATAAATTCGGCAAAAAAAAACAAAACAACAGACAAAAGCTACAGCATAATGGCTTAAAATTGATGCGTTGTTAGTAAATAAGGACCATTGTGTCGCATGTCTTTAGTAAATCTGTCGGACCACAAAAAATGGACAAAAAAAATTGAAAAAAAAAACAACAACAATTTGTTGCTGGGAACACGTTAGTAAATCAGACCCATTGTTTTATTTATAGGGTTATGCAAAAGAAAGAATGCCCAAAACAGAATAGTATTTACAAGTAAACACATAAAGCTTACACGTACATAGGAAAACCTCATGTACCATGTAAAATGTGGGCAGAAAAATGGAGGAGGAGCTAAAGATTTATGACAGCAGAGTATGTATTTATCTCAGAAAGTTAATAGCCACATTCTCACATGAGAACTAGAAGGATAAGGATAATGATCCCTCTCTCTCTCCTGTGTTGTCTCCTGTGCAGTAGCCTTGCATTTGACATATGCACTAAAGGTACAGTATACTTTTATACTTATTGCAATATGTATGGAAATAGTATAATTACTCAGTCATTATGGGCTTTCAGCCATATTTATGGGTCGAGCAGGTCCCAATCTTGTTGATTGTCTTGTTTAATGAGCCTTCATATTGCATAATGATTGCATAAGGACAGACCATACAAACAATTGAAGCCCTTTAATTTCTTTGTTGTTGGTAGCACATCCCATTTAGTGGTCTCACAATAAAAAGTATTTATTGGATGATATCTGTCACTTTTACATGGATCAATTATCTGTAACAAGCATTCTTATGAATACAGAAGAAAAACCGGATTTCTTCAGCTCATTTAAAATTCATCAATTTATTGTAGCATTCTTAAAAGTAACCGACGCATTTCCAGCCAGACTGGCTCCTATTCATGGTATCTGAATCTAGGTTATAGGGAAATAAACATCAATCTTGGGATCACCATAGAGTACAAAAAAACTCTTAAGGGACATCTCTGTAGGAGAAGCATATGAAAGGCGCCACTCCACCTTGATGTTTATTTCCCACTAACCTAGATTCAGATACCACGAATAAGAGCCAGTCTGGCTCGAAACGCGTTGGTTACTTTTAAGAATGCTACAATAAAGTGATTAATTTTAAATGAGCTGAAGGAATCCGGTTTTTCTTCTGTATGATTACCCCTGTATCCAGGGGCTTTGCCTTCGTGCTCAACAAATATTGAACAGGAAACAAACAATATATAAACTGGGCGCTGACCACACATCTTGTTTTCTATTCCTATGAATACTCATTCAGCCAATGAACAACCCATGTATAAGGAGAGAAGTGCCCTGTACTATAGATAGGTGGGATATCTGTTTCTCCAGGTTACAGGATGTAATTCAAGCAAATTCAAAACACCTGATTTCAATATTATGGGCAAATCATTAGAAAACATTTACTAAATACAATTTTGGGCTATGTTCCCAGGTCTTTTTTTTTTTTTTTTTTTTGCCTGCTTGATATCTTTTAGCACAAATATATAAATATAAATATATATAAATATATAATAACGCCCATTGTTTTATAATGGCATCTGTCTTTATAAAATAGCGACCGTTATATGGCCAAAATAAGACATTATGAGAACATAACCTTGTGTTTTTGATGCACTATTGAAACCGCTGTGAAATACTGCCCTGTGTAAGAGCTTCCAAATTGAATTTATTCTGGAATACTATTAAATAATATCATTAGATCCTAATATAAAATAATTGTTAATAAATGGAGCCCTAATTTAACATCCATTGTAGTATTAGTTGACAGTTAATTGATAATATTTTCTTTAAAATTTGCTTCTATAGCTATGTAATAGAAACTGGCGCAAAAAACGAGTATTTTACACTTGCACTGAAACTGTTATTCTAAAGTTATTCTTAATTTTGTTTTTTTAGCAAACAGCAATAATGTTATACAAGAACCTTGGAAACTAGAAGTTAATTCTGGGGAAGATGCTGTCATCAGTTGCACTGTACAGGGGTACAACATAAAAGCAAGCAATGTGAGGAAACGTTTTGAGAAAATGTTGTCTGTTGAATCTAATAGGAGTAAAATTTATACAAATCATACAAGTCGCTTGTCTTGGTCGGGAGATTATAAGCGCTTCTATGTAACCTTAAAGAATCTTACAGTAGATGACTCCGACCTTTATTTTTGCGATGTATTAACAGTGGGTAAGCATGAAATCTGTGGTAATGGAACTTTACTCACAGTGCGCCCTCCAGCTGGTGAGTGGTTTTTATTTTCTTTGATTATACTGATATTAATCTAAAAATGAATATTATTTACCAATCTTGTTGCCAGGAATGTTCAAGAGGTTGATGCCTCGAACGATTATTAGCTAATTGTGAGCATTTCTTGGAAAGCTCATTAAGGATAATCAACCTGGGCAGAGGGACTGAAACAGTCATCATTTAATTCTTCATAAATAAATGTAGTTTTTGGGGTAGGAGAAATTTACATTTAATGCCATGTTTACACATTCACTGGTTTGCTTTGTTTCTTTGTTCACATAGTTAGAGAATTAATTCTGTAGGTTTTGCAATTTTGGCTAAATTGACTGTCAGGATTTTGTCATGTGATAAGCATTACCCAGGCTTCATCAGATCATTTATGATATGACAAGAAAAACACCCATGATAAAGCCTGGTAACGTTTTTTAATAAGTTGTAACATCTGCACCTGTTCAGACTTGTGTGGCACATTCCAGCCATAAGGTACCACAGATGAGTTTGATATTGTGCTTTTTTGGTTTCTTGATTTATGCTAGTCTGAACACAGCTATATTCCCTTTGCTCTGTTAACTAAATCTATACCACACCCGTCTCTTCCCCTGCTGAATTTCCTCTGGTACTCTAACAGTTAACCTTAGTTTTGCTCTTTGATTGACATCCTTCCATACCAATCTTACTTCTCCTATTCCTTCTGTGATTGATGGGATGTCATGGTCTGGTCCAATCAATCCTCGGGCATATTCCTAGCATCTGTTTGAGCGTGCTATCATTACCTCCTGTTTATCCTGTTATGTTTTTTTTTTTACTATTTGACTATTCTTCTGCTTCTGACTTTGTACTTTACTGCCTGATTGGTTATGACCATTGGCTCCCCATATTTGTTTGTTTGTTTTGTCATCATTTTGTGTATTCACTTTTTGTGTAACATAAGAAGGAACTGTTTCCAAGTTGTCATCTAATGCTTAGTGAAGCTAAGTGTCGCGGCTGTGGCGGCGTCCCGTGCCCCGGGCCGCCGCAACTTCCCTCTGCCTCATGCAGCCGCCGGGGTCCATGTGCAGGGACCCGGCGCTGCTACTAGTTCGGCCCCAGGGGGCGCCTTACCTCGCCCCGCTCCTGGTTCAGTCTGTCCCGGCCGACGCGCGCGTCCCCGCCTCCTAGGGCACGCGCGTGCCGGCTGCCTCAGATTTAAAGGGCCAGTCCGCCCTTAATTGGTAGTTGCACCAACCACTCCCTATGTAATCCCAGCATGCCCTACCACAGGTGTTGGAGCCTCTACATGCTTCCCATAGCGTTTGGGCCAGCTCCCTGTTGTTCCTGACCTCAGTCCTTGTTCCTAGTTCCTGTCCGTTGTCCTTGTCCCTAGTCCCTGCCCGCTGCCTTCCTATTGTTCCTGAGTACTGTCTGCCACCTGCAATTACGCCTGCAGATCTCTGCCTGCACTATCTCCTGCCTACTGCTCCTGCCACGCCTCGCCTGCCATCACTAGCAACCACGCCAGGGGTAGCGACCTGGGGGTCGCCTGCCGCAGCAAGTCCATCCTGCCTTGCGGCGGGCTCTGGTGAAAACCAGCGGCCCCTTAGACTCCGCTCCCTGGTGAGGTTAGTGCCATCACTAGTGACGGTTCGGTGGATCCACGACTCCAGGCGTTACACTAAGGCATGCAGGTAGGGACAGCTGGGTGGGTAGCATCAGGGATCACTGTCCTTGCCTCCCCTCTTCCTCCAGAGTTTCCAGCAGCAACTACTGGCATAAAAGTTGTACTTAAAAGAGAACTATCAGCAGGAGAGACAAATCTAACCTGCTGATATGACCCTATTCCGCACGTGGCACTGAGGATAAGGGTAAGTCTTTTACCTTCATCCTTGGTGCTGTAACTGTGCAGTTTGTAGTGTAAAGCCGGGTTCACACGACGTGAAACACAGGCCACTCTGTGACCCGGCCAGGTCACAGAACGGCCGGTGTTAGTGAAGATAATCCCGGCCGACACTGCAGTACCGGCCGGATGATCTTCATTTGTGCTGAATTGGAATGCGGTGCATCCATGTGCACCCTTATCCAAATTCACCATTGCACACAATGGAGAGTATGGCTGCAGCCGCACTCTCAAAGAATAGCAGCCACACAAAACTGACATATCAGTGATCCTAGTGATCCTAGCCGAAGTGTATACTATGTGTATACACTCCGGCCATGATATAAATGCGTATACAATCGGGCAGAACAATATAAATTTCCTATTAATAACGGCGGTTGCTGCAAATCAACAACGATGGTTGTGATTAATAGGAAGCTTACGTTGTGTGAACATAGCCTAATCCTGTGTCCGGTAATGCTCTTTGGAGCACTGGGGGCAGGGCAACCACCTCAAGGGGGCTGGTGGGATCGGTGCTCCCTGTGCTCCAAACTGCCTTAATGGACACAGGATTACTGCTGATAGTTTCCCTTTAAAGTGAAATTGTTCAGTGGTACTCGAAATCAAAAGCGCTAAGGGTACATATTTAAAAGAATTATATAACTGGTTATTTTAATATTAGCACTCTAAATTTTTCTCACAATTCTGTAGGGTAATGTCAAGTGACAGAAGAGGAAGTATGAGAGAAAAATAAAGAACACCTATTATAACTGGTTTACACTTAACTATAAAACAGATTTCTAGTATGGCATAACGGATAAATATACAATATCTAACCAAAAACATCTCACCATTTACACGCTTATTATTCTATCTACAGTCAGTATCAAAGAAGGCTGCAGAAATAACTCATTCCTTCTTGTTCCATATATCATCACAATTGTGGCTCTACTTGCTTTCTGTATGGCTGTTGGTGTGTATACAAAACGCAAGAGATCAGTAAGTAATTTCAAAGCTGATCATTTATAAGTTACTGGGATATTTTCTATATTACTGTTTTTTTCCTTACTATTACTACACATTTTCATGCACTACACAGGTGTTATGGTTCCTTTAAGGGTCATTCCCGAAAGTAAATTTTTTTCTTAAAGTGTACCTGTCATTATAACATTCAAAATCTAAACCAACAGTAGGTGTGAAATAAAGCATGTTTGCAATTAGGGATGGTCTGAACCTGCTTCGGTTTGGGTTCGTACGAACCCGAACTCTCGGAAATGATTCTCGCTGTCGTGGAGAGGGTGGATACAGCGGGAGGACCGCCTGGAAAACTGGGATACAGCCATAACCATAGGCTGTATGTCAGTTTTCCAGGCGGTCCTCCCGCTGTATCCACCCGCTGCACAGAGCAGGCAGACAGCAGGAATCTGATGCCGAGCGTTCGGGTTCATTTTTTTTTTTTTTTTGTTATCAAGCTTTAAATCAAAGATATAGTTATCTGAAATCCAGGTCCAATCTCCTGAATTGCGTGCCAGAGCCCCCCGCCACGGAATCCCGCCTGCCTCAGTGTGTCAATGGGATACCTCACACCCCTCCGCTCGCGAGGCATCCCATTGACACACTGAGGCAGGTGGGATTTCGCAACAGAGCTCTGCCTATTTTACTCAGTGTGAATGCTCCCTTATACATTGCTTTAATAAAGTTATATTATGTATATTTTTTATTTATACATCGTTTTACGCTGAGACACAGCAGTTTGAAACTGGCCGACACCAATGGTCTTGTTAGGAACTACAATCCCGAGCACTGATCCAGTGTTACTGTAATATCACTGCAATAATAACTGCAATAATAATAATACAGATACTAGATCAGAGCTGGGGCTAAGGAACTGCAGTTCATGAGACAAATGTTGTTAGCAGCAGAAAGGCATCCTTTACTTCTGCAACTTAACATATAACGACATATGAATAAAAAAAATATACAGTGGTGCCTTGGATTACGAGCATAATTCGTTCCGGGACCATGCTTGTAATCCAAATCCACTCTTAAACCAAAGCAAATTTTCCCATAAGAAATCATTGAAATGCGGACAAGTGTTTCCACACCCCCAAAATAATGATTTTATATTCTTAATAACATGTAAAACAAATAAAACAAACATTTATAAACAGCTGAATATGTGATATTATAAGTTACTGTACAGTATAGCAATCAGCATGTGGTGTATAATTTATAGTAGCTGCATAAACCTGAAAAAACAGCAGCAGTTTGTAGATACAGGACTGCAGATGCCCATAATGCAGTAGCTTAGTACAACAGGCAAAAATAGAGAAGCAGGGCTGCTGTCAGAGGTCTGTGTGGTCACATGACAGCAATGGAGAAGGGGTGTTTTCAGTTTGGACCAATCAGGACTGACAGAGACTGCAGGGAGTATGAAGGAATGAGCAGGGCAGATGTGGGCACACACATGCAGCACTCTGTCTGGGGAGAGAGGGGTTACAGCTATGAAGAGATAACCTCCACAGTCCTGTCCCCTGATGTAAGCCCCAGCCTGAAGTGGATCTGCTATGATTTGGAAGGTCAGGGAGACTTCCTGGGTCAGAGTACAGGCTGCAGACCCCGCTATGCAGACCATGCACCTCCCCAACTCGCCCTCCCACCCAGTACAGAGAGCTCTTAAACCAAAACAATGCTCTTGAAAAACTGAGCTCTAAATCCAAAATGTTCTTAAACCAAGTTACTCTTAAACCGAGGTACCACTGTACATTTATCTTAATGAAGTTATATCACAAAGTCATATAACTTTATTAAAGCAATGTATTTAGAAAAATTATTAAGCCCCTATTACACAGGCTGAGCAGCAGAAGCAAGCAAGCCCCAACCTGTATTACATTATTAGATGCGCCAAAAGCGAGCGGTCTGCTGCCGCCTCTCCTATTACACAGAATGAAAAAAATTTCAACATGTTGAAAGACAAGGATGAGCCAACATTGTGCATGTCAGCTGATTGCTGACTTTTAACAGAAGCTATTAGGCCAAGAGATTATTACCTGAATATGGCCGATAATCGCTTGGTGTAATAGGGCCTTTACTCTTCCACGTACCCCTTCAGCTATGGGAATTTCAAAATAAAAAAGGGAGATTTCCCAGGAACTGAAGAAGTAGGGTGCAAAGCTAAAGAGCTCCAAACCCAATAATCATTTTCCAGTGGTTTTTACCTCCAGAAATCAGACCTGAATGTCTGAAATATGGTAAGCAAGACCACACTGGAGCCACAGGGTAAATCAATAGGATCCTCAAATGCAGCTGCAATCATCGCACCATTAGATATCATATGCAAATGGACTCATGAGAAGAATGGTGCCCCACACCCAAACACTACATGTGATAAAATTAAGGAAGGGCAGTTTTACACTAGAATGGTGTTATTTCCTTACCACACCACACCCAAAAAAAGTAGTCAATATAGAAAATAGTGTTTAAAAACAGATCAGCACTCATTTATTCTATTAAAAAATAATAATCCATACACAGACCACAAGAGAATTCAAAACATTTAAACAACACAGAAGGAGTATGGGGTCAGTCTTTTTCTTTTTTCTTCAAAAGAGTTGGGGAGTAGAGATGAGTGAACTGTTTGGACTTTTGGTCCGAAAGCAGTTCGCTCTCTCGTCATGCCTGTGATCCCGGCCGCATACTTGCACTCCCGGGAATATGCGGCCAGGATATTCCAGGGAATCGATGTTGAAATCCCTGAAATATCCTGGCCGCATATTCGCGGGATCGCAACTATACGGCCAGGATCACAGGCATGATAATAGAGCGCAGATGTCATTTTCATAAAAGAATAAATATCAACAGTACAAGCGATTTTAAGAAACTCTGTAATAGATTTTATTCACCAAAAGAGTTTTATTTACCATGAGTTTTCCTAGCTCCCCCCCCCCCCCCCCACACACACACACACACTCTAGAAGAAGCAGGATTTCTGTGTCCATTATGCTCTATGGAGAGGGGAGGGGCTGAGAGGAGTGAGTGAGCATGGAGGAGTCCTGCACAGCACAACACACTGCAATCTTCTCTCAGCAAGTTCCTTGTTAAGCACTGACCTTTCTGACCTCTGAATCCAGCATTTTAGGCGCCCAGAGAGTCTACAAACAGCTGACCTTCAAGTCTCCTCTTCCTGCTCACTCATCTCCCTCGCCGACCCCCCCCCCCTCCATAGGATATAATGGACACAGCAGAACCCGTCTTCACTGACTTCTCTGTAATAAAGAGGGATTTGTCCGATAATGAACAGATAAGAAGTGCAGAGGGGGGGGGGGGAGGGCAGGCTGGGAAACCGCTTCTTGAGTACAGAAAGAGGCTTTTTTGCCTAATAAACCCTATTACAGAGTTTATTAAAATCGCTTGTACAATTGACATGCAAAAAACATGACAGTTACACTTTAACATAACTATGTGCACCTACCTCCACGGCTCCAGCGCTGGACTCCTCTGTCCTCGGCTCCGGTTCCCGGTCCCCGGCCAATTTCTGATGTGAGCAAGGACCCAGATTGTGATGTGACGGGCCCACTCAGCTAGTCAGCGCCCATAGCAGGGTCCCACCTCAAACAGTAACTGTCTGAATGGGCCTGACACGTCATGACCCAGGTCCCCCTCGGCAGGGGGCACTGTGTCACTTCAGTATTGAAGCTCTCACCAAAAGGCTTCCATACTCCAACCTGCCCATCAATGACTCCCAAACAGAACCTGCATTTGCTGCTGCAGATGATACATTTCCAGTCCATAACAGTCTAGGTTTCTCATTAATAATACGACTGCAAATTAAGATGATAGTGTCTGGTTATCAATGGCAGGACAAGAAATAGGTGAAACTAAATGTTCTGCAGTCTAGCACCAGTAAGTAGTCTGGACAGAAACAGGAGTCTAATGAAGGGGCCCCCTTTTCTGGATGGTGGTCAAAGAAACTCAAAGCTGCTCATACCTGTCAGCAGATCGAAAGAATACCTCTAATGGTGGTCTGTCAGGGATGCTCAAAGCTTATTTACTATGAGATGCCTTATGACACTACTGCTCTTTGGTCAAAAGGGTGAGAATGGTATCTAGTGATGTGCCCTTCTTAAAGTCTGTCAACCGGGCAAAATGTGCTTAAAGGAAAAGTCCTGCTAACTAAAAAAAAAGGGAGGAAGGAGGGGGAAAATAATAAAAAAGTAAACTTACCTATCCTCATGCCCCATAGCACTGCTCCCAGGTCTAACTGACAGCCAGTGTCCTGCAGCTCTTCCAGCTTGTCCACGTACCCAGCTGAATGATTACCCACTCAGTCAGTCAGTGACTGGGGTGGTACACTATCCCAGTCACTGAATGGCTGAGCAAGCAATTGCTGAGTCAGGCCGTGACATTACAGCTGGAAGAGCAGTGTATATGACATACCCAGATTCGAGCCAAAAATGACTTCTTGCAGCCATCAGCAGGACCTGGGAGCGATGCTAAGGAGGCACGGGAAAGGGTAAGTTTACTTATTCTTAAAATAGGAATTAGAAACAGATCACCCGCACCGCTGGGAATCAGTCCTTAGTGTGGAGGAATGGAGAGATATACTGTAAAGAAAGTTGTCCTTGCTTCATGCACCTGTGAGTGCTTGCAATCTATTTTCTCTTGTATTTGCTGATACCTATTATTAAGTTTATTATTTTCCCACACACCCCTGCTTTCATCCCTTTTTTAATTCCTTGAGACTTCTTCTTTAAGTGTGTCATAGAGGCATGTCTAATAGTCAAGGTCTCTCGCAAGAAGTACACTGCTCAAAACTAGCTTCTTTTTATAGAGCACTTGTACACCCTCTTGTGGTAAGACCCAGTCAGTGTCTTTCACATATCTGCTGATACATAACTGCATGCCTATTTTTGCAGCAATTATTTCTATCTGCCTACAATTTTTATTTGTCAATGAGTGAATATCTCTAATTTATAATAAGTTACATTATCCCCCCGATTCTAAGGTCATTCGTGAACATCAGAGAAACCTGAAGGATTTAGACAATGGGGGTTACAACATAAGGCTATGTTCACACTCTGTAAAAGACCGGCTGTTCCGTGACCCCAGCCGGGTCACAGAACGGCCGGTCTCTGCACAGATCATATCGTCCGGTACTGGCCAAATGATCTTTATGGCCGTAGTGTTCCGATGCGGGCGTGCTCGCTTCATTATGTGAACTGACAGGTTTTCCTACGGCCGAAATTCACTGAATTGCATGTCAGTTTTTTGCAGCGCCGCATGGGATCCCGACCAGAGCGTATACGATGTGTATACGCTCCGGCCAGGATCCCATAGAAGTAGAGGCAGTGTTCCATTCCATTCAAAGTACGGCCGTTGTTGCCGATGGCAACAATGACCGTACTTTTACGTAGTGTGAACATAGCCTAAATGTGAGAGGTGAGACATTTTCCTGAAGCCACCTACAATAAAAATTTAAAAAGTTAAACAAAATCTTTAATAGGGTTTTTTGCGTTACACTAAGTCCCTAGAATAAGCTGAAACATGCACACAGAGCCCTACATTCCAAATGCGCCCCAACCCAGGGAAGTTATTTGTAGCTTTACTGATTTTTAAGGGGGTTATTGACAGGCAGCTGCAGTATGTGCAGCAGGAACGTATATAGCCGTATGGCTGACGTGAAGGGGTTAACTTAAAGGGGTACTCCAGTGTGGGGGCACTTTTTTACTGGGACCGGGGAGGAGGTGGCTGAGGAAAAGGACGTCCACTCACCTCCCCGGTTCCAGCTTCCGGGTGTCTGACGCGGGCCCGAAACGTGACGTCTCAGGTCCGCTTAGCCAATCAGCGGGACCCGCCGCTGGAACCGGGAAGGTGAGTGGACGTCTTTTTCCTCGGCCACCTCCTCCCCGATCCAGTAAAAAAGTGCCCCCACACTGGAGTACCCCTTTAAGAAAGAGAAAATGTACAAATGCCAGGTTTCAATGTTCAGTTGACTTTGATGGAGGAATAATACAACTACCTGGACATACTTTATTTCCTCTAAATCAGGGGTGGGGAACCTCCGGCCCGCGGGCCGCATCCGGCCCCTGACGCCTCCGGATGCGGCCCGCGGCACCCCTGTGACATGCGCTGCTCTGGAGGAGAAGGAGCCGGCATTCACAGCTTCCTCCTGTGTCTGTGACAGTTACCAGACACAGGAGGACGCTGTGTATGCCGGCTCCTTCTCCTCCAGAGCGGCACACGTCTTCTGCGGTTTGCGGCTCTCCTGTCATGTGCGCCGCGGTGGTGAGGCAGGAGCCGGCATACACAGCATCTTCCTGTGTCTGTGCCAGCTCCTTCCCCAACAGAGCGGCGCACGTCTTGTGACTCCTGCGGGCCGCGCGCGATGACGTCATTTCACCGCGCGCCGCCTGCAGGAGAAGACCAGCATAGAAGAGAGGAGGGAGAAGAGGACCTAGATAGCGTGGGAGCGGAGGAAAGGTGAGTGGGATGTTTATTTTTTTTTTATTTGGGGCAGGCACTGGGGATTAACTAGGCCACCAGGGACATGACTGGGGGGGGGGGATGGGGGGTTAAGAAGGCCACCAGGGACCTGACTGGGGGGTTAAGAAGGCCACCAGGGACCTGACTGGGGGGTTAAGAAGGCCACCGGGGACCTGACTGGGGGGTTAAGAAGGCCACCAGGGACCTGACTGGGAGGTTAAGAAGGCCACCAGGGACCTGACTGGGAGGTTAAGAAGGCCACCAGGGACCTGACTGGGGGGTTAACTAGGCCACTAGGGACATGACTGAGGGGGTTAAGAAGGCCACCAGGGACATGACTGAGGGGGTTAAGAAGGCCACCAGGGACATGACTGGGGGGTTAACTAGGCCACCAGGGACATGACTGAGGGGCTTAACTAGGCCACCAGGGACATGACTGGGGGGTTAACTAGGCCACCAGGGACATGACTGGGGGGTTAACTAGGCCACCAGGGACATGACTGGGGGGTTAACTAGGCCACCAGGGACATGACTGAAGGGGTTAAGAAGGCCACCAGGGACATGACTGAGGGGCTTAACTAGGCTACCAGGGACATGACTGGGGGGTTAACTATGCTACCAGGGACATGACTGGGGGGTTAACTAGGCTACCAGGGACATGACGGGGGGCTGACTAGGCTACCAGGGACATGACTGGGGGGTTAACTAGGCCACCAGGGACCTGACTGGGGGGTTAACTAGGCTACCAGGGACATGACTGGGGGGTTAACTATGCTACCAGGGACATGACTGGGGGGTTAACTAGGCTACCAGGGACATGACGGGGGGCTGACTAGGCTACCAGGGACATGACTGGGGGGTTAACTATGCTACCAGGGACATGACTGGGGGGTTAACTAGGCTACCAGGGACATGACGGGGGGCTGACTAGGCTACCAGGGACATGACTGGGGGGTTATCTAGGCTACCAGGGACATGACTGAGGGGCTAAACTAGGCTACCACGGACATCACAGAGGGGCTTAACTAGGCTACCAGGGACATGACTGGGGGTATTAACTAGGCTAGCAGGGACATAACTGTGGGGATTAACTAGGCTAGCAGGGACATGACTGGGGGGATTAACTAGGCCTACCAGAGGCATCATTGGGTGTGGGGAGGGGGGTAATTAGGCTACCAGGGACATGACTGGGGGGTTAAGAAGGCCACCAGGGACCTGACTGGGAGGTTAAGAAGGCCACCAGGGACCTGACTGGGGGGTTAACTAGGCCACCAGGGACATGACTGAGGGGGTTAAGAAGGCCACCAGGGACATGACTGAGGGGGTTAAGAAGGCCACCAGGGACATGACTGGGGGGTTAACTAGGCCACCAGGGACATGACTGAGGAGTTAACTAGGCCACCAGGGACATGACTGGGGGGTTAACTAGGCCACCAGGGACATGACTGAGGGGTTAACTAGGCCACCATGGACATGACTGAGGGGGTTAAGAAGGCCACCAGGGACATGACTGAGGGGGTTAAGAAGGCCACCAGGGACATGACTGAGGGGCTTAACTAGGCTACCAGGGACATGACTGGGGGGTTAACTAGGCTACCAGGGACATGACGGGGGGCTGACTAGGCTACCAGGGACATGACTGGGGGGTTAACTATGCTACCAGGGACATGACTGGGGGGTTAACTAGGCTACCAGGGACATGACGGGGGGCTGACTAGGCTACCAGGGACATGACTGGGGGGTTATCTAGGCTACCAGGGACATGACTGAGGGGCTAAACTAGGCTACCACGGACATCACAGAGGGGCTTAACTAGGCTACCAGGGACATGACTGGGGGGATTAACTAGGCCTACCAGAGGCATCATTGGGTGGGGGGGGGGGGTTTAATTAGGCTACCAGGGACATGACTGGGGGGTTAACTCAGGCTACAGGGTATCACTAAGGATTCACATCAGGTACAAGGGGCATCACAGAGGGTTAACTACAATAGCAGGGGCATTAGGGGAACAATAACTTTGCCTTGCCCCGGGTGCTGCAAACCCACGCTACCCTGCTGCGCACGGTATGCGGCCCTCGAATGATTTTATAAATGCCCGACCGACCCTCGACATGGAAAAGGTTCCCCACCCCTGCTCTAAATAGACTAAAACAACTGCACTCTCTGTTGCTGACATTGGAAGATCACAAGACACTTTACCTTTGGAGATTTCCTTTCAGTTTGGCAACCAGAACGAATGGTTGGTCAGCTTCTCTCTGATAACAGCTTATTTTTTTCTACTTATTTTGTAACTTATTTATTTATTTGTTTATTTATTTATTTGACAGAAGGAAAAACTAAGCCTCAATCACAGCACATATGTGGATATGACCCAAACTCTCCGTCGGAACACCATGGGAAATTCTTATGTATAACCGAACTCTGCGTGGACACACCTCCGATCCCGGCTGTACGCTTGTAACAGGTTCCACTAGTTTCTGGACCTTAAAGAAAAAGTTGTATTTACTGTTGCCGGCCTGTTTCAAATGTCTATATGCCTATGACTATAATGATATGTTCCACTGTTGTAGTGGTAAACCAAATCTAGTAAATCATAAATCAACAGCTGGGAACAGAAAACTTACAGTGATATATATGATACAAAAGTTTGCATTTTGCAGCTTAGTTGTACCAAAAGACAGTAGTCCATAGATAGCTCAGAAGCAGCTGGCACATAGAATAGAAAAACATCCAAGTACTCCTGGATGTTAGTCTCCTTAGTGTTCCCTGGGCAAATATAAGCAAAGAAGAGGTTACCATATGTTAGGTGTTCCTGGTGTGATGGCTCTCATCCCTTGGCTGCTCTGATTCCTTCTGCTCTTGCAAGAGCTGAAGGAATCAGAGCAGCCAAGGGATGAGAGCGATCAAAACCAGGAACACCTAACATATGGTAACCTCTTCTTTGCTTATATATGCCCAGGGAACAAAGACTTTCCAATTATACAATTAAAACCGTTAAAATAAAGTAAAAATAATTCAATACATATATTTTGTATTGTACCATGCGTAATTGTCAGATCTATTAAAATATAACAATATTGTTCCTGCCCAGTGAATGGCGTAAACAAAAAACGCAAAAAAGCACCAGTTTGTGAACCAAACTTAACGAACTTAGGGCCCTATTCCACAGTAACGATAATCGGCCGGATCGGCCCCATTTGGCAAGATTCGGCCGATTATTGTTCGGTGAAATAGAGAGAACGATCAGCCGATGATCGTGTCATCGGCTGATCATTCATTTAGGGCCAAAGCAAAAATCATTGTTCCCCCACCGCGCATCGCTACGGTTAAATAGTGGTGCGCGGCGGGCGACCGACGATTTGACAAGCAGCAGTAGCATACATTACCTGTCCAGGCTTCTTCTCCGCGCTGTCTTCATCCCCGGGTCCCGCGCGCTCTATCTTCAGAATGGCCGGTCAGCTGACGGATCGCTCAGCCAATCACAGGCCGGGACCGCCGCGGCCTGTGATTGGCTGAGTGTGGCCTATATCTAGCAGATCGCCGCTCGTTTACATCGTTGATCGGGCCCTCCTCGGCCCGTGGAATAGGACCCTTAGTGTGAGCGAAGAGTCTGGCTGCTGTTAGAAGGGATGGTTGGTCACGTGAGTGACCAAGCCAATAGGAATCAGAGGCCCAATCAGCAGGAGGGAGTGTGAGTGTATTGCTGCTTGTCTCCCTCTATCATGAAGATCTGGGACTGGCTGATACCAGCAAGGAATAGCAGACTTCATGGTGAGTATATAGAGAAAAATATATGTCGGAAATGAACCTATAGCTTGATGTGGAGATATGCAGGGTTCAGGAAGGGCCGATGAACATAAGCGGGCATAGTATATATGTCAGAGGACTAACGGTTAGTATAAGGGGCGGAATAAATAGCCGCTATAGGATGGTCAAAGCCAGATATGTATATATAGAAATGTATATAAAAAATTAAAGAATTGAAGCAGGCAAGGGATGAGGGACCAAGAGGATATCAGGGAACTAGTGGGCATTTTAGAGATGGCACACGTATCTGGGGGCATGAAGGCATGTGGGAGGTTAGAGTGAGAGTGACAGCCCGCTCAGCCAATCACTGACCCTGGTGCTGTCCCTCCTCAGTCATTGATTGGCTGAGTGGGCTGTCAGTCTCCACTCAGCTAATCACTGACTAACTGAGAGCAAACATTGCTTGGCTTGACAAGAATTGGCTCAGGCTGTCACTCTTGTGTCTCGAGCTCTCTCAGTCAATGGCCATGGTGCTGTCCCTCGGTCACTGATTGCCTGAGCGGGCTGGAGGCAGCTGAAGACATGGACAAGGACATCGGGAGAACACAGACAGATAACTAAACCTTTTTTTTTTTTTTGGCGCAAATTTTGTTATTGATTTTAGCAAAAAAATCGCTTTGTCAACAAACTTAACAAGTTTGCTGCAAATCCAGGTTTGCGTGGTTCAATTTGCTCATCTCTAATAGATGTATATAAACATATGTACTTTATTTATATATACGCCTGCCAGACCACTGTTTTTAGAGCAGAGTGGTGGTCGGTAACCTAGATAACGAGCTGTCAACAATAAGAGAGAAAGAGCAGCATATCAGGAGAAGGAGGCAAGTTTGCTAAATGAATGTATTTGCAAAAATATTTTACTTGATGCCTACTAGTATAACTATTTTAGTTGATATGGGAATATCCCTTTCAGTACAAAAAAAAGATCAATCACTTGCTTTTTGTTCCTTGATGTGTTTTCGTGCCTATGCTGTATGCTGTTTTGTTCTGCTGTGTTTTATTTTCAATGATTCATTAATAAATCATTGACTGTTTTAATGGACGAGAGGATGCTGAATCTTTGTTTTTTTTGTTATAAGAAAGCTCACTGAAACTCCATAATCTAAGAGCCCACATAAAGATGCAGTCAGCCATGTGTGCAGCCTATAGAGAAACATAGTCACTTGGCAGTGGTGTAGCTATAGCGGTCTCCAATGCGACTGGCCCACCAGGGCCCCTCTTGCCACCTCACTGCTCCTTGCCTCCTCACTCACCCCCCTAAGCCTTGTACAGCGCTGCATCGCTGCCCTCCCTTCACCACCCCTTACTTATCTGCGTGCCATCCACCTTCCTCCCTGCCTGAGTAAACCCCCCCCTAACCTCACCAAGCAGTGTTTCAGAGGCTGGGATGTGATCACTCCCTCGCAGTGATGATACATCATCGCGCCTCCTGTAGGATCAGTCCCTGCGGCTGAGGCTGGAGGTCAGAAGAAAGATTAGCTCCTCCGGATTAGGTGAGTATAATGTTGTTGTTTTTCTTCTATGTTGACACAGCAGGGGGACGTTATTACTATGGAGACACAGGACATGGGAACATTATTACTATGGGGGAACAGCACACAGGGGCATTACTACTTTGGGGGCACAGCACAAGGGCCTTATTACTATGAGGGCACAGCAAAGGGAGCATTATTACTATGGGGGCCTAGCACAGGGGGCATTATTACTATTGGATCATAGCACAGGGTGCCTATTACTATGGGGACATAGCATGGGGGGCATTATTACTATGGGGGCACAGCACAAGGGCCTTATTACTATGGGGACACATCACAAGGGGCATTACTATGAGGACACAGGGGGTATTATTACTATGGGGCACTGCACAGGGGCATTATTACTATGCAAACAGAAGTATAAAGGATGAAGCACTCACCAGTCCATATATTGCTTGATTTTTATTTCATATTTCACAGATGGTTTAGGACGCGGTCAGAAAATGGTGAACGGGCGACAGCCTGTTTCGCGAGATCACGCGAAACAGGCTGTCGCCCGTTCACCATTTTCTGACCGCGTCCTAAACCACCTGTGAAATATGAAATAAAAATCAAGCAATATATGGACTGGTGAGTGCTTCATCCTTTATACTTCTGTTTGCAAGTGTATCCTTTTGGAGTCTATTATCACGGATGTTTAAGCACCACACGATCCACGGGTCGAACTAGGAATAACACTAACACTGCACAAATCAGCACAAGTAGTGCCGAGGTACCTGTTTGAGTTTATGTTTGCATTATTACTATGGTGGAACAGCACAGGGGGCATTATTACTATGGGGCAAAGCACAAGGGGCATAATTATTACGGGTACACAGCACAGGGGGCATTATTACTATAGGGACACAGCACATAGGTGCATTATTACTATATGGTTACAGAGCACAGGGGCACAGTACAGGGGGCATTATTACTATGGGGACACAGCACAGGGGACATTATTACTATGGGGGCACAGCACAAGGGGCATAATTACTATGGGCGCACATGGGACATTATAACAATTGGTGGGAACAGCAGGAGGCATTATTACTATATGATTGCACAGCAGGGGATCCAACATACAGGAGGCAACCCACATACCTATTCACTTTACTGCACATGACAACCCAAAACTGGAATTACAATTGTTTGGGGCCTTATGGGTGGGGAAAAAAATGGAAGGAAGTTGCTGGAAAAGTGTAGAATTTAAGATATTTGTCTGGCAGATGCCTCAGGTCAAAGAATACGTCACCTATGAGCCACTGTATGATTTTATTTATTTTAGTCGTTTGTAGAACATTATTTGGTAGGGGTGTCCCGAGGTAAATAAAAAGGTTAGGTAACACTGATCTAAGACATAATACACACACTGCTTCTTCCTAGCTTTGTGTATACGCCATACAGGCGACATGTGTACAGCATACAGGAGACATGTGTATACAGCATACAGGAGACGGGTATACAGCATACTGGAGAAATACGGTAACAGTGAAAGAGTAAGGGGTGGGAAACAAATGTAAAGGGAGGGCAGTATAAAGGGAACATTATATATAAGGTGAGACAAGGGGCTATAGGGATATATATATGACACCCAACTAACATCGCTTGGTGGGGGGGGGGGGGCAAGTTGACCTCTTGGGCCCCGTTACTGAGGATTGGTTTGAAGTAGCATCTACCAATTTGTGCCCAGAACAATCTTTTTGTGCCTCTGAGGACTCTTGAGCTCAGTGGGGGTGGATTTGTATGCCAATGCTACTGCAAGCCACCTCCAGTGATTATGCAAAAGTATTGATTGTCTCGAGCAGGAGAGAAAGCAAGGGGGAGAGAATGCGGGGAACTTAATATTACACAGTTCATATTGCAGACATAGAGAGTTTTGTGGGGTGGAAGAATAATGAAAAAACAATAAAACCATGTACTTTTAGAAGAAGGAGTATATTGTTCATTTTAATAACTTTTTGTGCTACTTTAATTAGGCAGCAGTAGTATTTGACTGGAGTACCCATTTAAAAAAAATTATTTTATTTATATGGTTATTCAAAACAAAGAATGCCTAAAAAACTATATTACACACGTACATAGGAAAAGCTCAGGCCCCTCAAAATATGGGCAGGGAAATGGAGGGGGAGCTAAAGATTTAGAAGTTAAAAGCCCAGAGAATGTTTTTTTTCTCAGAAAGTTAACCACATTCTCACATGAGAAATAGAAGTTTAAACATTATGAGAACGATGCTTCTTCTCTGTCTCCTGTGTTCTCTCTTGTGCTATAGCTTTGCGTTTGACAGATGCATTCAAGGTAAAGTACATTTTTATATTTATTTTAATATGTAAGTTAATGCTATTATTACTCGGTCTTTGCAGTCTTTAAGGGCTCTCAGTCATGAAGATGGGTCAAGCATAAAAGAAATATTAAAATTTAAAAAAAAAAGGAAAGATGACTGAGAAATTTTGATAGAAAAATATGAGTCAGATTGTTCAATCATATCAAGAATACAAGTTTTCAAAATGCCATTAAATATTGTAAGTCTCTTGTTTTCTCTATAATGATAAATTTATTGGAATTCCCCTTCTGAAATAAATCATTTATAAGGGTGCCTTCACACCTACCGGATCTGCAGTGGATTTCACGTTGTGGATTCTCAGCAAAATCTGCTGCGGATCCAGTGCCATTCATCCCTATGATAGCACATGCTTGCAGCGGGATTAACATCCCGCTGTGAGTATGTGCGTTAACCCCCCACTGCCCGCAGCCCATCGCCGAGATCATACATTACCTGCTCGGCGACGCGGCTGCATGTCAGGCTCCTGGCTCCGGTCCCGCTCAACCAATCAGTGTAGCCAATGTGCTATCATAGGGATGAATGGCACTGGATCTGCAGCGGGAAATCCGCTGCGGATCCGGTAGGTGGGAAGGCACCCTAAAGTTGCCAATTTGCCAGGAGTATCTGTTACTCTCAAACTCCCAGTATATAGCTCAGTAGTTGCTGTTAGTTATAGAAGCTTCCATGCACCAAGCGTACGTAAGCACTACTGATAGTTAAAACCAGATTCCAAACTATATATCCAACAACTGCCACCTGTCTTGAAACCATAGCATTAGGACCTATATTAAAAACCAAGGGGGGAATTTATCTCTGTTCATCTGTGGATTGGTGTAAAAAAAGTTTCAATACTCAAAAATGAGCAACTTTTTGCAGGTTACCTCGCCTCACGTCTGGTGTCACTTAAGTGTGACTTATATGTCTAGTTACAATTGTCGTTCAACCTCACAGCACATTTATTCATAGCAACTTTTGTTGAAGAGTCGCTAATCCTAGCGCAAATTCAGTCCATTCTAGACCACATTTAAATGGCTACGTCTGATAGCTTGGTGGAATACTAACATTCATTAGCTTCTCAGTGGACTTAAATTTATGAAGCTCCATGCTCCGGCATGCAGAGACCTCATATACACACAAATACATTGAAAACTCTAATGAAAAATTCCTCGCATAGGTCATGTTCCCACAAGTACAATCCTGAATCAGGTTGAAACCAAACCCCCATTTCCGTGCCTGCATTTTCGGCACCATCGAGCAGCTATTGATGAAGAAAGGTGGGTGTAGTTTCAGCCTTGTTCAGGATCGCACACGTGGGAATGCAGATTAAGGAAATAGACTTAAAAGCGTAATTGAGCAGACATTTAGGGTGTTTTTACCCATTCATGATTTAATCTGGTTTTTATTTTACAAAGATTTGAAGCCAAAACCAGGTGTGGATCGTAATAAATTATACTTCTTTGAACCAAATTCTGGTGTTTATTCTTTACAGTATCGTTATCGTACGTTGTTATAAGCCAAACCTTGTTTTGGCTTCAAGGCATCATCATAAAATCTGAATGTGTAAGGGCCCTATTACACGGGAAGATTATTGTGCGAAAATATCGTTAAATAGCGTTATATCGTTCGAATTTAAACAATAATCGGTCTGTGTAATTGCAGGCAACGATCGAAAAATGGTTCGTATGTCATTGATCGTTGATTTAGATCTGAACTTAAAATTATTGTTAATCATTCGCTAATCGTTCGCTGTAATTCCATATTCGTTCGCTCAAGTTCCGCATTTTTATTACTAATCGTTCAGTGTAATAGCACATTGCCCATTGTTTTCCTGAGATCAGAAGGAATAAACGATCATAGTAATGATCGCAATAACGATAACGACCATCGCTCTGTGTAATATGGTGAACGATTTCAGGTTAACGATAAACAATCTTGTTTGCGATTGTTTATCGTTAATCGTTAAAAATCGCTCCGTGTAATGGGACCCTAATTGTGGTTTTACACGGAACGATGTATTGTTCGAATTTGCACGATAACGGTCGAATTCGAGCGATAATCGTACGTGTAAACGCAGCGAACGATCTTTCAACAAGTTTTCAAATCGTCGTTGATCGTTCGCAAAAATTTGCAGATCGTTCCGTGTAAACATTCTTTCAACGATTTCACCTATGTGTGAGATAGGCTTAAGCGATCGCAAAACGATCGCATAACGATTTTTCCGTACGATGTATCGTTCCGTCTAAACGCTGATCGTTATAAAAAAAATCGTTCATTCAAAATCATTAATCGTGCGATTTGGCGAATTTTCGCTCCGTGTAAAACCACCATAAGGCTGCGTTCCCATATTTTCAGTTTTGTTGGGTTTCTTTGTTTACATAAATGTAGTCTAATTGATGACGTGGGCTCTGCAATTTTGTACAAATTTTGTAAATTTTGTACAAAATTTGTAAAAAATTTTTTTTTAGATTTAAATCTACTTGTCCCCTATCCACAGGATAAGGGACAAGTAAGAGATCCTGGGGGGAGGGGGTCCAACCTCCGTGATCCCCCAGCAATCTCCAGATCGTCCCCAGCTCCTTTGTTTTGAATAGAGCTGTTGGTTGGCACGTGACCTACAATAGTATTCATTCTCTATAGAGCAAACCGAAGAAAGTTGAGTACAGCATTTGGATGTTTCCAGCAGCTCTACAAAGAATGAATAGAGCCGGGGGCCAATCTTGAGATAGCGGGGGAGGGGGGGCAAGGAGGTTGGGCAATCTTTCAACATGTTTGAAAGACAAACAACACAACGATCAGCTACCATGAACGATGTCGGCTGATCGTTGACTTCTATTCCACGGGTCTATTCCATCGTTCCGTGGAACAGGGCCTTAAGGGTTCATTTACACAGAAAGATTATCTGACAGATTATCTGCCAAAGATTTGAAGCCAAAGCCAGGAACAGACTATAAACAGAGATCAGGTCATAAAGGAGAGACTGAGATTTTTCCTCTTTTCAAATCCATTCCTGGCTTTGGCTTCAAATCTTTGGCAGATAATCTGTCAGATAATCTTTCTGTGTAAATGGACCCTAATTTGCATGAATATTCCAATGGAGATTGGTGTATATTTTTTTTTCCAATATCTTGTGACTGATTTATTAAATTGTAGCACTGCCATAGTAAATGCATCTAAGTAAAAAGTAGCAAAAAAAGGCGCAAGAAAGCAAAAATTTCGCAAGCATATTCACCTGATACTGACCAGATGTAAGCCTGCACCTGTTTGTGCGACTTTTTAAAAAGTCGCAAATGATAAATTGGGTGCTAATCCTGGATTGTCCGAACTTTTGGGTGGATATTCAAAAGAGGCAGATTAAAAAAAAGTTGCATCTAAAAAATATTCACCTGTTGAATACTGGTTCATAAATAGAACGTAGACCAAAAATCTGTGAAAAATCAAATTATTCTCAAAAAAATAGGCACAAAGCCCTTGATAAATTTCCCACATGTGTGAAGATCTTTATAACAATAAAAAAACAATGTGTGATGAAGATTGGTAATGCTGATCACATGGCAAAGCCCAGACAGTCTATTCAGACGATATTGCAGAACCCACAGAATCAGTAAGGCTCTAAACATGTAAACCAAACAGCAAATGTGGGAGCACAGCCTCAGAGCAGCCTCAGGTGAATTCTTTATCAATTATTACAACATGCATTGAACCAGCTGTTAGCACTTTTGCACGTTTGATGCAATTAGATACGTTTTTGTTGTCTTTTTGATGCAATATTAAAGGGGTACTCCAGCGTGGGGGCTTTTTTCCGATCTGGCCGGGGAGGAGGTCGTTGAGGGCAACGACGTCCACTCACCTCCCCGGTTCCAGCGGCGGGTCCCGTATGGCGGCGCTCTGGTCCCCGCTGCCCGGCCACTTCCTGGTCTCTGACACAGGCTCGAGACGTGACATTTCAAGTCCACTCAGCCAGTCAGTGATAGAGCTGGGATCCCGCCTCCGTCACTGACTGGCTGAGCGGACTTGAAACGTCACGTCTCGAGCCTGCATCAGAGACCAGGACTGGACGCGGGGACTGGAGCGCCGTCATACGGGACCCGTCGCTGGAAGCGGGGAGGTGAGTGGACGTCGTTGCCCTCAGCCACCTCCTCCCCAGCCAGATCGGAAAAAAGCCCCCCAGCTGGAGTACCCCTTTAAAGCTTCTGTGAAAAACTGCCCTGTGTAAGCGCCCTGTGCCCTGTGTAAGAGCTTCCTAGCCTTATTTACTCTGGAATTGTATTAAATGATATAATCCTAATATTAACTGACGGTAAATTGCTTAATAAACAGAACTATCGTTATACAATTAATAAAATTAATTAGCGTTAATTAGTGCTATTTTGCTGTGAATTGTGCAATAGCTGTAAAAAAAAAAATCTCTATTTTTGCCACAATCCGGTCAAAATGGCAGCAATAATAGCAATATTTTAATGCGAATTGCGCAATTCATGGCAAAACAGAGCTCATTGATGCTAATTTAATTGTATGTGTAATAGTTGACAGTAAACTGATAATATTTTCTTTACAGGTTGCTTCTAAACTATAGCTATGAAATATAAATTGGCGCAGAAGCTAATTATTATAAGCTTTCACTGAAACTGTTATACCAAAAATATTCTTCATTTTGTTTTTTTAGCAAATAGTAATAACATAATACAGGGACCTCGGCAACTTGAAGTTAATTCTGGGGAAGATGCTGTCTTTAATTGCACTTTACAAGGGTATCATTTAAAAGGAGCCAACATCAGGAAACGTTTCAAGAAAATTCTGTTTGTCGGCCGTAATGGCAATCATATGGAAACAGATTATTTGGATCGCTTGTCACTGTCTGGAGATCTTAAACACTTCAGTGTAACATTAAAGAATCTTACAGTAGACGACTCCGACCTTTATCTTTGCGATGCACTAACAGTGATGAACGATGAAATCTGTGGTTACGGAACATTACTCATAGTGCACCTCCCAGCCGGTGAGTGTTTTTTATTTTGTTTTATTATACTGATATTAATAATAAAAAAAATTATTTATTTCAACATATGAGATAATCCAAATGACTATAAAACTATCTGACACCAACTGATCGGTAGGGTTTGCAGAGATATACGTATATTTAGTTATATTAGAATGGGGACCCCATAGTACATAACGTTCACGGCGGTGGATTATATTTTGTGCTATAAGTAAGATAAACAGTTGTAGCTCTAGGGTTGTGCCAGTTTCTCTCTTCAGTCTCAAAGATCCTCAGAGCAGTTGTCATTTAAAGGGAAACTATAAGCAGATTAGAAGCACCTGTCTATAGTGCTAAGGATGAAGGTCATTTTGTTACTTTGATCCTCAGATCCACAGTTCTCAGAAGGTTGTAGTTTGTTAGATATGTAAGTGAGGCAGTTTGGTGCACTGGGGGCAGGGCTACCACCCTCAGTGCACCGATCCACTCCGGCCCGCCCTCCTAATGAATATTTGGGCTTTGCTATGCAATGACATCACTCCGGCGCTTGTCACTTCAGAGCACCGGATAAATATTCATTAGAATATGCAACACCATTTTCATTCTCACAACTGGGGCTAAAACTAAGATGAGACTTCCTGTTGTGTCTGTGTTGATAAGAGGAGGCTGCTGTAAAGTGATCTGTACAGCATTAGAGCAACATGTGACATAAGTAGATAGAAGAGACAATAGCAGCTCCCTGTGGAATGACCTTTTCAAAGGTCACAGAGCATGCTCAATGACATGTAAATTCTTTAAGCGTAGAGGCGTGGAGAGCGGAGGCGTAGGAGGATGATTGATCACTGTGTGGACCCCCCTTGATCACTATGTTTCTTGTGCAATGTAGTAATGACCAGCAGTAGGCAGGGAAGAAAGCTAAGGGGGCAGATACAAACATACCAATCAGGGAGAAGCACTGCCCAATGGGTAATGTAGTTTCCTGGCTGGCGCCATCTTGGATATGGAGTGGCTTTCAGAAGAACTTGTAACCCAGGAATGGCAGCAGCTAAAAAGACAGGAGATGGCTCAAAATACTCAGCTAGGTTTGGGAGCATTTCATTTTTTACCCCTTTAAAATGAGATTGTTCAGTTGTTCCCCTTATTAAAAGCACCAAGGGTATATATTTAGTATGAGAAAAATGGAAAATAACTTTTATCGTGCTTGGTGATTTGATATGTTCTTTCTCACAGTTCTGCATGGTAATGTCAAGTGAGAGATGAGGTAGTATACGGGGGGGGGGGGGGAATAGAACATTACCTATTATAATTGGTTTATATTAAACTGGAAAACACATTTTTAGTATGGACATAACAGATGAATATAAAATATCTAACCAAACACCACTAACCATTTCTAAATTTATCATCCCATCTCTTTTTAGCAAAAGATAAGGACACAGAAAATAAGGAAATGGCTAAAACCTGCTCACAGGACTTATCTGCTCACATTGCATGTCTCATCATAATTGCGGTGTTGTTTGTTTGCTGTATGGCTCTTTGTGTGTATATGAAACACAAAGGATCGGTAAGTAACTTCAGAGTTTATCATTGGGATACTGGGATATTTTCTATATTTTTGTGTTTTTTAACTAATATTATTGCACATTTTTGAGCACTACACTATCCCTGTCCAATGTATATTATTTATTTATCCATCATTACGTTGAGTGGCAGCAGTATGGGGGTGACACAGGCCCCTCTGCTGTCACCAATGTTCATGTTGGGAGCTAAGTTCTGTAATTCCTAAACCCCCACATTGATTCAAAGCTACCGCCCAGCATTTTTGATGCAGATGCTGGATCAGAGTGGGGGGTGGGGGGTGGGCAACTGCATGTTGGTGTCAGCAGTGGGGCTGGTGTTTCCAGTTATATTATAAAGGAATGTATTTTTTTTTTAAATGTTTTTTAAACTACATCGAAAATTTTAAATCTTTAAAAATGTAATGACAAAAAAGAAAAAGGATGGGGAGCTGAAGGGCTCCAATGCCCGGTGGTCACCTTCCAGCAGTTTTTACCTCTGCATTCCTGAAATATGGTAAACAGGACCACACAGGAGTCACATCATTAGATATCACATACAAATGGACCCATAAGAAGAATGATGCCCCAAACCCAAAGACTAAAGGTGCTATTACACGGGTCGATGAAGGCCCGATTAATGTTGTAAATGAATGCTGATCTGCTAGATCAGCGCTCGTTTACTAGGTCTATAAGGCTGGGTTCAAACTACTTTTTTGCAGCTTGTTTTTTTATTCCATTTTTTGCAAAAAAAAAAATGGATGAAAAAAACTGATGCATTTGTAAATGCTTCATAAAAAAAAAACAACTGAAAATGGATTTGTATTTTTAACGCACATAAAAAACGTAGTCAACCTCATTTTCGTGTCTGTTAAAAAAAAAACGTATCCGTTTTGATCCTTCCTTTTTATAATGGAAGTCAATTGAAACCGAACAACGCACAAATGCATCAGTTTTTTTTCCTCCGTTTTTTTTTTGCAAAAAACAGATAAGTAAAACAGATTGCAAAAACGTAGTGTGAACCCGGCCTTACACGGCCTGATAATTGGTTACCAAGGACTGCACGGACATTGTTAGCTATGTCTGCGCAGCCTTTGTCCAAACAGTTAATACATTACCCATACACGCTTTTCTCCTGTGCTCTACATGCGTTCCAGTGCCGCAGCTGCAGCTTCAGAGTGGCATGTCTGAGCTGACAGGCTGCTCAGCCAATCACTGGCCGGGACCACCTGCAGCCGTGGTGCCGGGACAAATGCAGAGCACAGGAGAAGACCCAGAGCATGGACAGGTAGGGCCACATGTATCATCCGGCGAACGGAAGTGCCGATTTGCGTATTTTTTTATACGCAAATGGCCGATTTGCGAATAAAATATTCGCAAATCGGCACTTTCCGCCGAGTACGCCAGGGGGGGGCGGAAAGGGGGCGTGCAGTGGGCGGAACGGAGGGCGCGGACTCAGAGTCCGCGCGATTTACCATCCGTTGCGCCCAAATATACGCCGAAAACCTACTCCAGTCCTCAGCTGGCGTAGGTTTTCGGGGGTGCGCATCGGCGCGCACGGGATTTATGTAGAGGCAGTCCGCCTCTACATAAATCTCTGTAGCGCCGGAGCTGCGGGGGCATTTTTAAGTCCGTCGTAAAAAACGCCGGACTTAATAAATGCCCCCCGTAGTGTATAAACTGTCTTGTCAGCCGTTGGCCGTGCATTGCTATTACAAGAGATGACTTTAGGTCTGGACCTAAAGAAACGATCAGCCAATGTTGGTAAAATGACAGTAAAATGGAAGGAAGGGCATGTTGCTGATGTTTTATAATAGAATGGTGTTATATCCTTCCCACATCCAAAAACAATAGTTAATGTGTTTATTTTAAAAAAAAAAGTATGAGTAAATTTACAAATCTGCACTCAAAAATGGTCACAAAAATAGGAGTATGCCTTAAAGAGTCACTGTCATTTAAAAATAACTTTTGACACGTCGCCAGTCATCAGCAGTGAGACCCGCTGTGATCAGAAGATATATAGCTGGGAAGAGAGCATGGCAGATATTCAATCCACTCCCTGGCTGTATGTCTATGTTGGCTAATTCTGACAATGTACGTCTATGAAGCTATATTGTCAGAATTAGTGAGTGACCGGGGACTGAATGCCACGGCCGCTGCTTTCTCTCCCCGGCTATACCTCCTGATTGCAATGGGTCGCAGCAGTGAGACCCCCTGCAATCAATACCTTTTGTCTTGCCTGATGGCATGAAGAGAAGAGAGTCCAACAACATTCAGAATGTGATCAAATCCAAGTTTATTCCCATAATCCCATACAGGGAATTTTACATTTTGACCCCTAAAGGTCAAAGGATACCGTAAAGTACACAAGAAGATGAAGACAAGAAGTATATATACATGGTATAACAGGAATGGATTTGAAAAGAGAGATCTCAGGCTTTTCTTTATGACCTGATCTCTGTTTATAGTCTGTTTCTGGCTTTGGCTTCAAATCTTTGGCAGATAATCTGTCAGATAATCTTTCTGTGTAAATGGACCCTAAGAGTCTAGGTATTTTGGTAGACAAGGAAACTGCAGGAAATGTTAATACTTGTCAGTGGATCAAAAGAATCCCTCTATTTGTGGTCTGTCTGTGCCACACGGAACCTATTCACCATGTGTGTACCCTCATATAACCACTACTCCTAACACCTACTAACAGCTTGGTCAGAACGTTCTGGACCATCCTACTTCCCTCAGTATACTAATGCACACCTCTCAATTGAGCAAAATTTCATACAGTAATGTCTAGCAGTCAAAATGTAGTGGGGAAAGCATTTGTACACCCTCTTGTGGTAAGACCCAGTGTCATTTACATATCTGTCAGAAACATGCTGAGTTTTGCAGCAATCCTACATTTCTATTTGGGTACACTTGTTGTTGTCAAAGAGTGTATATCTGTAACCTACTATTCACTGACTCTGAGGTCATTTGTGAACATGAAAGACACCTGAAGGATTTAGACAAAAGGTGGAGATGACTTAGGAGTGTGGGGTTTGCCTGAAGCCACCTATGATGACAATTTAAAAGTTACACTTGAAATAATTCCTCACAATGTCAGGTTTTCCTACCACTGAAGGTCCAAAGGGGGTAATATATATAAAGATATATAAAGCCTTAGGGCCCTATTACATGGAGCGATAATCTGATGTTTATCAGTTTCTTCTTGTTACTTTGTTATGTATAATTACTTATTTATTTATGTTACAGAATGAAAAACTAAACCTCAATCATAGCACATATGTGGATATGACACAGACCCTCCGTCGGGACACCATGGGAAATTCCTATATGTATAACCGACCACCTACTTTTGATCACACTTATGCACATGTAAGAGGTCCCTCTACAGACTGTGGACCTTAAGGTAAAAGTTGTGTCAAACCTATGACATAAACCATTTGGCCAGGCCTGGTTATGCTGTATGCCTGTATCAGAACATATATATAACATGTATGTTTATATTTACAGGCTGTGGCATCTGGTAGTGCCTGTGTAATGGCAAAAAAAAGTTTTGGTTAGTGCTTGGCTTTATGTCTAGATACTATGGTTGCCTGCGGCCTACAGCCCACTGGCAGACCCCATGGATGAGAGGGTGTAATGATTTTGCGGCACCCTCATTGGGTTGGACCCAAGTGACAAGAGAGTGAATGTGAGTAAAGAAGTAACTGTGTGTGATAACCTTTGTGGCAGATAAATTGGGGCTTAGCAGAGTATGATCTGAGCTCAGAAATGAAAAGGCCAAAGCTGAGTGTTTACAATATTCTTCAGCCACTGCAACAGGTGGTAATGCCACAAAGATGCTTGGGGGAGGGGGTGTCAAGCGAACAACCCATCAGTGCACCAGACAAGGTCATTGTTATATTTGGAATTTCAGCCATATCTCAGAAACCGGACCTTGAAATTTAAAAAATGACTGGATTCCATGTGGCAGAGCTGGTCTATATATTTTTAAAAACTTTATGTGTAAAGTTGGTGTTAGATTTGCCTTAATAACTTTGCATGATAGCTAAAGAGGGGCTCCTTTTTGCCTCAGACTCCTTTAAGCCTAATTGATATTGGCAGCTGGAATGTTTTCGAGGCCATTGGCTGATGCGTTCCCCATCTCCTCAGTCCCTGCAGTACAGTATGATAGTGTTGTTGTCAGACTGACAATTACTTAATGGAAACCTGTCACTCTGGAACCCGGGACAGAGAACCCATTCGACCCCCTGATAGAGCCCCCAATACTTACCCCCTCCTGCCGGTCCCACCATGGAGAAATTGCTGCCTCCACTGCTCCAGTAATTTACTATGGACTTCAGACTCATCTCTTCTCATTCGAATATTGAGCGCACAGACAAGTGGGTGGCGAATTCTCCGCAACTGGACCAGCAGAAGTGGGTAAGTATCTGGGGCTCTATCGGGGCTTCCCTTTCACTGACCTCCACTGCACCTTTTCCCATCAACTTATACAGGAAAAAAATAATTATCAAAAAATTTAAATATTACACTCCACCAATAACGCCCAAAGCTCTGACCCACGCTGCCCGCCACTCATCTTGCCCCTGCTTTGTACAACAATATGTACAAATGAATAAGCTATAGCACTGTAATGGCACTGATAGCATTGCTGCTTCCATATAACAAGCTAATGTATTTCTATTCCTTATCATGAGACACTCAGATAGCGGTATGGTGCCCTAGTAGGTCACAAGCACTTAGATAGCACAAAGATAATGCAAATAAATGTGGCAATATGCTTTGCTCATAGATCCAAAATAGAGTTAAAGGAGTTTTAAACGTTTACTTAAGTAAATCGAGCATTACATTTCTTTTGCTTCACAATGTTACAATTACCATGTATAAGGTAGTTTTTTAAATAATAACATTTTTATGTTAAACATATTTGGAAGAATTATTGTTGGTGTTTTTTTCTAATTTTCCACTTTACTGTCTAAATTATAAAATAGTCCTGAACACTTGCCGTTTTCCTTGTCATCACTAGGTCTTAAAGTAAACTGAGGCCTCCTGTTCTCTGGAGATCACTTTCCAGATCACTTTATCATCACAATCAGGAGTACAGTAAAAAGTGACACCAGCCTATCGATAACAACATACACAACAGCTGAAGTTCACAGCTCAGACTCCCCCTCCCTGTAGAATGACCTTTGCACAGGTCACACAACATGCCCAGAATATTCTCCCATGTTTGTGAATAGGGTCAATAGGGCCAGTTCATGGGGCTTTCTATACTGTAAAGAACATCTCTAAATACTATTAAATAATGTACACAAAATGAAATAAAAAAAATTATTTAGAAAGTGAACAGATTACAAAAAAGAAGTTTATCCAGCGCTGCAAAAACATGGCCACTTTCTTCCAGCGACAGCACCGCTCTTGTCACCAGTTTGTGTGCAGGTTTTGTAACTCATTTCCATTGAAATGAATGGAGCTTAATGACAAACCACACCTGCACTGGAGACAAGAGTGGAGCTGTCTCTGCAAGAAAGTGGCCATGTTTTTGTAGTGTTGGTTAACCCCTTTAAACTTTGTATAGTGGCTTGGCATCGTTTTCTTGCAGCTTGGAGATCCCTGGTTAAAATCTGATCGAGGGCAACATCTGCATGGAGTTTTGTTTTGGGTAACATCAAAAGAATACTAGTCGGTTAATTTGGGAATTAGATTGTTAGTCCCATTAGGGAAAGAGACTGTTTGTGATGATCATTTCTGTACAGTGCTGTGGAATATAAAGGTGCTATGTAAATAAAGTATTGTTATGGATTAACAGTGTCTCTTGTGACTTCAATGCTTCCCTTGAAAAAGTGTTCCACCTTTGATTTTCCTACATTTAACTGTTAACACATTAATAATGCAAACATTATCTATAAATTTGCTGTATATATACGTTCTTACTGTCCCTGTTTATACGGTCCCATGTTGTGGGGGTTCCCGATCGCTTGTACCAAAGGGCGGGGGTAAGCCACTAACCTCCGTCCTGTCGGATCGGCATTCTATGAATAGAGTCTGCTCTTAGGCAGGCTCTATGGATAGATCGCCAATAACACTGATCTTTGCTATGCTATGGCATAGCATAGATCAGTATATGCAATCTATTGATTGCATGTTTTACAGTGAAAAAAATGTAAAAAAAAAAAAGTGTAATAAAAAGTTTTAAAAAAAACCTTATAAACTCTCTCCCCAATAAAAAAAAAAACTAATATACCTCCTTGCCTATTATAAAAATAAAAATATAAAAAAAATAAATAACATATTATATTATATATCCGGTATACGGCTGTGTGATAATACCTGTTATCTTGCTACTACTGATTTGCGCAGTCTGCGTCCTGTAAAGGTGTTGACCAGCCCTTTAATTTTATTATTTTAAAAACCAATTATATATCCGGTATACGGCTGTATACTCTGAGTGTGGGGTAATACCTGTTATCTTGCTACTACTGATTTGTAGTTATTGTTAATTTTCGTTAATATGAATTTTTTTTTTTTTTTCCTCAGGAAAATAAAAAGAGAAACTCCCCAAAATTTAGCCCATGACAAAAATGTCACTGCCTAATAAGTTTATTTAAGTAATATAGGAAGCATGAGCATTTCATAAATTAATTTTTTTTTGGTTTGAATGTACTATAGTTGGTAAAAAGTAAGTATAACAATTTTCACACTGTCAGGCCAGTATGACTTTCCACGTCAGTATGCTGTGCCAATGTGTAAAGTCTGCCCCCCCCCCCCAGCTAATTAAGCCATGCTTGTCCCCTTTTTTAATAAAAAAAAAACACCAAAATAATTTAAAAAACATCTACTGTAAACCTCTACTAGTGTATTTCATAAAATGACAGTCAAATGCATTGTTAATTTTAGCCATTACAGAAAGTAATATACATTATTATTGGCAAAATAGGCAATATCCTATTAGATACTTTTATTAAGGAAGTATCCAATACCAAAGTAAAGTAAAGTAAATAGTGAAGATAACTATTACTGTATTACTGCACAATAGTGTCCACGACTTAATACAGGTCCTGTACATGTGACTTTGCTATGTGCCCTAACCCTTTACAATTTTTTTCTTAATAAGTATATTATAGTATTATTTTGCATAGTATGAATATGTATGTTATTAAAGGGGTTGGCCACTTTATGGTAAAATAGTTCAGTCTACAGTATTAGTAAGTGTACTAACAGCACTTACTGACAGCAGCTCCCTGTGTACCTTATAGAGCTAAAATCACACTCCTCTCCTCCAGGCTGGGCTGCCCTGCTCTGTGGTGAGTCTGTTCATGGGATGGCCGACGTGGAGTAGCGTGTGTCCATGCCCCACCCCCAGTGTCCACCACTGTTTATGCCTATGGGGGGCACTGGGGTGGGGCAGGGTCACGTGCTTCTTCGTGTCGGCCATCTTATGTTGTTTTGAAATTATGGCCTTTATTTGCTGTTAAATGTCGGCCAGTGTGTAAACATAGTCCTTCTGTGTTTTCAATCCACTCCAGGTTTTGGTTGCAAAATACTGACCAAATACTGTTTGTGAACGTAGCCTATAAATCTAATACTATAATATTTAATGAATTTTGAGTTTTACTCATGCTTAAACAACACCGTAAAAACTAGAACAACATGAACATACAGGAAAAACAAAAGAAACACCAACTGTAATTCATTCATACTTTTAGTATTTAAGTGGGAAAGATGAAAATACGCTCCTTATTACATTTTAATTAACTATTTGGTCTGTTGAAGCATAAAATTCAATTTTTTTTTTTTTTTTGCTAAAATGTTCACTCAGACTATAAGACGTGGGACAAAATAATGAATCAGCATGGACTAAAGCTGAAAACTTTTAAGACTGAACATTTTATTTTACACTGAGAATTCACAAAAAGTAGAACTATCTTTATGCTGGCGTTTTCTATGTATTTTAAATTTAAAGCCATTATGTTATCTATGGAAAAATTGTACACATGAAACCTATATTATGCAATCATTTATGTCATTTATTTTTTTTACATATGGCTAATGAGCTCCTTGTGCAATTCACTGTATTATATTGTAACAATTTGTTGTTACTTCTTCTGGTCTTCAGAGATATAACTTGGGGAAAGGTATAAAGGGAAACTAACAGCAGGTTTAAAGACATGTTGTTAGGTTTCCGATGGACAGAAAGAAGGTGGTAGTTTTGTTGCCTTTATCTGCAGCACATTTTTTCTGATGGCTTGCTTTTTATTAATATGCTAATGTGGTTGTGTGGTGTACTGTGTGTGCTACTACAGCAGCCAGATGTTCTACATTGATGAGCCGCCAGAGAAACGGCACTGTAGAGCACCACCTAAATATTCATGAAGAGTGAGGGAGGTGGGTGGGGGGGTTCATTTTGGTTCACTGAGGGCTGTAGTACCCTCCAAACCCCCACCCCCTCCCCCTGTATATTAAACCGCTTAATAAGCATATTGGTAAAGAGCAAGAAATCGGGCATCCATACTGTGGATGAAGGTAGTACAATTATCTTCTTTTGCATCCCCTGTCCAAAGGAAATATATATGAATATATATATATATATATATATATATATATATATACTGTTAGTTCCCCTTGAACGTCCATGTTCTATGTATAGTTCTTGTGTCTGTTTATGAGGAGCTCATTATGGTTCCAGAGGTGTGGAATCAGGAGATTTTTTATGTCATTCTAATATAAAAACTAATAATAATAATAATAATTTTCTCATATATCATTTTCTTAGGCTAAAGACGTTAATATGAATTTTACACTGCACCTGACCTGATACGTACACTTCTACTTTACATTCATAATTTGTTCGTGAATCTTCGACGTACACTTGGGAAAATTGGGATGTTCGCTCATCACTAGTGCTTGATGCACCCAGGCATGATTCCACTGTTGTCCTAGATGCATTCCAGAGGTGTTGGCATCATTTCCTGACGTTTCATTGGGCACTTGGTGACCTCCTAGTGGTGGAATATGGATTTCCAGGTCCCAAGTATTTTTCTCCCATAGACTATAATGGGATTCTATATTCATTCGAATATACGAATATCAGGAGCTATTCAAATCGAATTTCGAATTATCGAATATTTCACTGTTCGCTCATCTCTATTAATTACGTTAAGTCGAGATGGGAAAACCCCTTTAAGAGCTACTAAGACTTTTAACTAGAGAAAGTGTAAAAGAGCAGGGATTATAAACATAATAATGTCAGAGAGCCACAATGTGTTACAGTACATGAATAGTAAACACAATGTACAGTGCACAGTGAGGTCACAGCACAATGGTAATAAACACTTTCACAAAGCCTTTAACCCCTTTGTGCTGCAGCTAGTTTTGGCCTTAATGACCAGGCTAATTTTTCAAAATCTGACCTGTCTCACTTTATGCTCTTATAGCTCAGTGATGCTTTAACGTATGCTAGCGATTCTGAGATTGTTTTTTCGTGACATATGGCACTTTATGTTAGTGGCAAAATTTGGTCACTACTTTGTGTGTTTTTTGTGAAAAACATCAAAATATCATGAAAAATAAAAAAAATTTGCATTTTATGAACTTTGAAATTCTCTGCTTCTAAAAAAAGAAAGTCGTAGCACATAAATTAGTTACTAAGTCACATTACCAATATGTCTTCTTTATTCTGGCATAATTTGGTAAACATATTTTACTTTTTTAGGGTGTTATGGGGCTTAGAAATGTATCAGCAAATTATCACATTTTCGTGAAACTGATTTTTTTAGGGACCAGTTCTTTTTTTAAATGGATTTAGAAGTCTGGTATCCTGAAAACCCCCATAAGTGACCCCATTTTGGAAACTACACACCTTAAAGAATTAATCTAGGGGTATAATGAGCATTTTAACCCTACAGGGGCTGGAGGAAAGTATTCACAATTAGGCAGTAAAAAAATGGAAAATTTTAATTTTCCAATAATATATACGTTTAGATTAAAGTTTCTCATTTTCAAAAGGAATATGAGACAAAAAGCACCCCAAAATTTGTAATGCAGGTTCTCTTGAGTACAACGGTACCCCATATGTGGGCGTAAACCACTGTATGGGCACACAGCAGGGCTCAGAAGGAAGGGAGCGCCAATTAGCTTTTCCAATGCAGATTTTGCTGAAGAAGTTTCTGAGCGCCAGGTGCGTTTGTAGTGCCCCTGTAGTGTCAGCAGAGAGAAAACCCCCCATAAGTCACCCCATTTTGGAAAGTACACCCCTCAAAGAATTCATCTTGGTGTGTGGTGACCATTTTGACCCCACAGGTATTACAGGAAAGTATTCAAAAGAAGACAGTAAAAATGAAAAACTCAAATTCTTCCAATAATATGTTCGTTTAGTTTGAAATTTCTCAATTTCACGAGGAACAAGAGGAAAAAAAGTACCCCAAAATTTGTAACGCAGGTTCTCCTGAGTACAATGGTACCCCATATGTGGGCATAAACCACTGTATGGGCACACAGGAGGGCTCAGAAGGGAAGGAGCGCCAATTAGCTTTTTCAATGCAGATTTTGCTGCAGAAGTTTCCGAGCGCCAGGTGCGTTTGCAGAGCCCCTGTAGTGCCAGCGGAGTAAAATCTCGCCATAAGTCACTCCATTTTGGAAAGTGCACCCCTCAAAGTATTCATCTTGGTGTGTGGTGACCATTTTGACCCCACAGGTATTAGAGGAAAGTATTCAAAAGTAGACAGTAAAAATGAAAAACTCAAATTTTTCCAATATTATGTTCTTTTAGTTTGAAATTTCTCAATTTCACGAGGAAAAAGAGGAAAAAAGTACCACAAAATTTGTAACGCAGGTTCTCCTGAGTACAATGGTACCCCATATGTGGGCGTAAACCACTGTATGGGCACACAGGAGGGCTCAAAAGGGAAGGAGCGCCAATTAGCTTTTTCAATGCAGATTTTGCTGAAGAAGTTTCCGAGTGCCAGGTGCGTTTGCAGAGCCCCTGTAGTGTCCGCAGAGTAAAATCTCCCAATAAGTCACTCCATTTTGGAAAGTGCACCCCTCATAGAATTTATTTTGGGGTGTGGTGAGCATTTTGACCCCACAGGTATTTGAGGAAAGTATTCAAAAGTAGACAGTAAAAATGAAAAACTCGAATTTTTCCAATAATATGTTCCTTTAGTTTGAAATTTCTCAATTTCACGAGGAACAGGAGAGAAATGTCACCCCAATATATGTAAAGCAGGTTCTCCTGAGTAGAACGGTACCCCATATGTGGGCATAAACCACTGCATGGGCACACAGCCGGGCTCAGAAGGGAAGGAGCGCCAATTAGCATTTCCAGTGCAGATTTTTCTGAAGAAGTTTCTGAGCGCCAGGTGCGTTTGCTGAGCCCCTGTAGTGTCAGCAGAATAGATTCCCCCCAAAAGTCACCACATTTTGGAAAGAGCACCCCTCAAAGAATTCATCTTGGTGTGTGGTGACCATTTTTACCCCACAGGTATTAGAGAAAAGTATTCAAAATTGGCCAGTAAAAATGAAAATCTCGAATTTTTCCAATAATATGTTGGTTTAGTTTGAAATTTCTCAATTTGACGAGGAACAGGAGAGAAAACGTACCCCAAAATCTGTAACGCAGGTTCTCCTGAGTAAAACGGTACCCCATATGTGGGCATAAACCACTGTACGGGCACACAGCAGGGCTCAGAAGGGAAGGAGCGCCAATTTACAGGAGCAAAACCGCAGCTAGTAATGGTTATTAGAATAGCGCAGTTACTAAAATAAAATAAAAAAAATGAGATTACAGGTAATGTGGGGTGGTTACGGGCAACCAGGGGTGGTTACGGGCAACCTGAGGTGGTTACAGGTAATCTGGGGTGGTTACGGACAACATGGGGTGGTCACGGGCAACCTGCTGTGGTTACAGGCAACGTGGGGTGGTTACAGGCAACGCGGGGTGGTTACGGGCAACGTGTGGTGGTTATGGGCAACGTGTGGTGGTCACGGGCAACCTGCTGTGGTTACGGCAACGTGGGCTGGTTACAGGCAACGTGGGCTGGTTACAGGCAACGTGGGCTGGTTACAGGCAACGTGGGCTGGTAACGGGCAACGTGGGCTGGTTACGGGCAACCTGCTGTGCTTACAGACAATCTGGGATGGTTACGGGAAACGTGGGGTGGTTACGGGCAACCTGCAGTGCTTACAGACAATCTGGGGTGGATACGGGCAACGTGGGGTGGTTACGGGCAACCTGCAGTGCTTACAGACAATCTGGGGTGGTTACGGGCAACGTGGGCTGGTTACGGGCAACCTGCAATGCTTACACACAATCTGGGGTGGTTACAGGCAACGTGAGGTGGTTACGCGCAACCTGCAGTGCTTACTGACAATCTGGGGTGCTTACGGGCAACGTGGGGTGGTTACGGGCAATGTGGGGTGGTTACGGATAAACTGAAGTTCTTATAGGCAATCTGGGGTGGGTACCTGTAATCTGACATGGGCACTGCAATCTGGAGGGGGTCATTGGCAATTTGGGGTGGTCAGAGGCGACGTGTGGTGGTCAGAGGCGACGTGTGGTGGTCAGAGGCGACGTGTGGTGGTCAGAGGCGACGTGCGGTGGTCAGAGGCGATGTGCGGTGGTCAGAGGCATCGTGGCGTGGTCAGAGGCATCGTGGCGTGGTCAGAGGCGACGTGTGGTGGTCAGATGCGACGTGTGGTGGTCAGAGGCATCGTGGCGTGGTCAGAGGCAACGCGCGGTGGTTACGTGCAATCTGGGGGGGTTACATGTAATCTGGCATGATTACGGGGAACCTGGGGGGGTTATGTGCAACCTGGAAGGGTTACAGACAATCTGGGATTGTTACTGATAAACTGAAGTGCTTATAGGTAATCTGGGGTGGGTACATGTAATTTGGGGTGGTTACGGGCAATCTGGAGGGGGTCACTGGCAATTTGCGGTGGTTACGGGCAACGTGCGGTGGTTACGGGCAACGTGCGGTGGTTACGGGCAACGTGCGGTGGTTACGGGCAACGTGCGGTGGTTATGGGCAACGTGCGGTGGTTACGGGCAACGTGCGGTGGTTACGGGCAACGTGCGGTGGTTACGGGCAACGTGCGGTGGTTACGGGTAATCTGGGGAGGGGTTAGGGGTAATTTGGGAGTAAACTGTAATTATTACTATAATAAAAAGTGTGTGTTTTATTTTTTTGTATGTTTGTCACTTTTTGTACTTTACATATTCATTTTCACTGTATTACTATGATTACTGTGATATTTTCTATCACAGTAATCATAGTTCAGTGACAGAGACCAAATTGGTCTCTGTCACTTTAAATTTTCAGAGCTTGGCTGGTTGTGAAGCGCATGCGCACTTCATAACCAGCCAGGACGTCGAGGAGGAAGGAGCTCCGTGGGTTCCGGTGAGTATATGGGGAAGGGGGGGTGACTGGGGGACGGGGGTGACAGGGGGGGTGGGGGGCGACTTGGGGGGTGGGGGGACATCACTTTTTATCCCCTGTCACCAATCATTTATGGTGACAGGGGATAAAAAGTGCCAGGAGCACATGGTACAAGCGATCAGCGGTATATAGTATATACCGCTGATCGCTTGTACCGGGACCCCACAGGGGGGTCCCCGATGACTGCCCCATGCTCTCCGCTACCTCCGGTGGCGGAGAGCATGGGGCTTTCATTCATTTTAACTTTTTAATCGCTGTGAACCGACGTTAGTCGGTTCACAGCGATGGCGGCGGCCATCTTGGAAATGATGGCCGCCGGGGGAGGGGGGTTAGTTATCGGGGCACTAGGGGGGTCTGATCTGGGGTCTGATATACACTTATTTCATCTCCCCCCGCCGTAGATTCACGGCGGGGGGAGATGAAAGGCGGCGGCGGCACGGGTAATCCTCTTTACCGACGGCCGCCGCTATAACGTTAATAGCGGCGATCGTCGGTAAGGGGGGGGGGCCGGGACGGACCCCACACACTGCCCCAACCCCTCAGCTACCTCCGGTAGCCGGGGGGATGGGGTGGGGGCCGTCCCGGCCCCGCAATCTTATTCTCTGCCATCGCCGTAAAAAGCTGATGGCAGCAGAATAAGGCCCATTAGTGACCGCCGTAGAAAGCCGTATCGGCGGTCACTAAGGGGTTAAAATGTATCCCATCGCTATTTTTATGCCCCCTCATTTCTTAGGATCCAAGTGTAAAGGGGTAAAGTATGTGATGACCAAAGGCTCAGTGGGTTTGACTAAGATTTATTCTTAGTGGCTAAAGTGCTTACACTAGTCCTTCCACACTAAGCTAGGTTAGCACAGTGACAGAGAGGCTGCACTAAGGGTCTGTGCAGTGAGGGTTGGTTTGGAGTGAACTCTCGCCGGGTCAGTTGGTACGATGGTCTGGTAGCTGAGTGGGTCTAGGGTCACTTGGGCACTTATCAAGGTAGCCTAGAGTGGTATAGGGCCCACCCTTGACAATTTGGAACCTCCCCAACACTGAAAGAGATTAACCCAAGTGTAGAGCTGTGTGTGCGGGTGCGGAAGAGATAAGCCAGTGCTTCTGCAAAGCAGAATAATTTACTTAGGCTAAACATAGTGCAATACAAGGAGAATATTCATGCTATCAATACAGTCCAGTGCAATACAATAGGCAACATGTGACACATAACAATTAACCCTAGAAAGACTTCAGCTGTGCAGTGAATAAGTTACACAGAAACAAAGTAGTGGGAAAAACACTAGCTGCAGTGGATACCTCATCCCGCTTGTGTGAGCCCAAGAGAGTTACCTTCCTCAGGTGCAATAAGACGTAGGAGCCTGTACCGGGTTACTACATCTGTTCACACTGAGTAAAAGTGACGGAATTCCGTGCGGAGCCCCAGACGCAGACTCCGCTCGGAATCCTGACACAAACTCCCCCTCTTGTAGATATACGATCGTGTATGCTCCTCAGTAAAGAAACTGCCTCAACATTTGCAGTGTCCTGTAACCCATGTGCCACTTCTAGGTTCCTATTTCTGTCAGTCGACACTAAGGTATCCATTTAAGCTGGGTTCTTATATGTATCTCTATAGAAGTTGTAGTACTGCTTTGTGTCCACAAGATGCCGTTAACTATTTTTTCCTATTAACAGCCAGCACATTGAAGGGCTGAGGGGTTAATGTTATGTATATTGTTTTATTACATGGTAAGTATGAAAGAATGATAGCCAGCAATCACCACCCTCTTTCTTCTAGAAGGTTCTAATCTATGAGATACCAAGTCCTCTAAGGCTGCTTTCCTCCAGTGGGAGACTTCTCAAGCGCAGAACTTTATGTGTGAACTTAATACACTAAATGCACTTTACTATACCTTTAAGAAAACCTGCCAATAAACTTGTTATGAACGCTGGACATTGTGTTTACTCACTCACGCCTATACACTATAAGGGACACAAGAGACCACCTAATTTTTTTGGGACACTGCATAACTGTGTAGGGTGTATCAGTGTAATTTTGGTTGTTTCTTTAGTTCTCATTAGTTACATCTTGACACGTATAAGGCAAAAAAGCACAAATATATAAATAATGTACATAAAACCTAAAAAAAATATAACACTATCAACTGTTACAGTAAATGTTGCTAATAGCTAAGGATTTGGGGCAACAAAAAAGGCAGATTAGAACACCTTTTTATGACATGAGCGAGTGTGAAAAAATTGGTTAGCAAGATGTCCTTTGATATCCCTAATATTTGGCCAACTACTGTTTTCACACCAAGACGTTATAAGATGAAGGTTGAGACGTGCACAAAAAAGGGGAAGTATATAGGTCAGAGTGATACTGATGAAGTCAAGCTAAAATTTGATTAGTTTTACCTGTACCAGTATACTGTATATGTTACACTTTCAGGGTACGTTCACACGTACTGGATCCGCAGCAGATTTTGCTGCAAACTCGCAGCGTCAAATCCAGCGAGTTTGCAGCAAAATCTGCTGCGGATCCAGTACTGTGACTTTGAATGGGTCCCATACACGCAGCGGATCCGCTGCATGTATGGGACCCAGCCCTTTTAACCCCTGTGCCACCGGCCGAAAGCCTGCCCGCAGCCCTGGCCCCCAGTCTACTTGTCCGCCCACAGCCCCGGTCCCGAGCATACATTACCTGCTCAGCGCCACGGCTTGATTCAGGCTTCACACAGCCGTGGTGCCGAGCTGGTAATGTTTGTTCGGGGGCTGGGGCTGTGGACGCGGGGCCGGGACTGCGGGCGGACGGGTGAACAGGGGGCTGGGGCTGCGGGGGGGGGGGGGGGGGGGGCTGCGGTACTGGATTTCGCTGCAAGCTCACAGCATCAAATCTGCTGCTAAACCAGTTTTACAGTAAGGTCTCTTTCATGGGATTGGATTTTAGCCAGCATATTAAACTTTCTTTAAAGTGTCACTGTCGTTATACCTGTGATGCATGATATATATATATATATATATATATATATAGTTTGCAATTTACATTCATTATTTATTTTTTAGTTATCATGGAAAACACGGCACTTCCTGTTTTCTGACTCGGTCAGAAAATAGGAAGTCCTGTGTATCTCAGGCCATCTGAGCGCTCACAGAGAGAAGGCAGTCCTATGATTGATGGACACATTGAGCTGTGACTCTCTGTACTGGGCGGAATTCCTGTGTTTAGTCTGGTTTTTTTTTTTTTCAACCAGCACAAGTCAGAAAATCTGCCTTCAGGAGACTGGACCTGGATTTCTGGTAAGTTCAGCTTTGTTTTACAGCAGGATAACAACAAGAAAATAATGAATGTATATTGCAAACTTGCTTTATATCACATCTACTGCTGATTTAGATTTTGAAAGTTATAACGACAGTGACACTTTAAGAATTTCAAACCTAGGAGTAAGAAAAACTAGCTATTCAGAATGGGAGTAAGGAGAAAGTAAGATTACTTTATTTGTTTACAGCTCTTTATGCTGTTGAGGAGGATGGGAGAAACTAGCAGATTTTGATGTCAAAGGTGACAGAGTATGGGGAAGCTTCCTGCTGACAGTGTGCTTAGCGAAAAGGCCCACAGACTTTTTTACCTTGCATACTGTATAATGCTATACATAAGGATGACTTAGGGGGAGCAAAGCATAACTGGAAGAAAAGAGGAGTAGAAACTGTGTAATGGTGGGTATTTTTGGCACCGCGGATACATTTTTGTTAAAGGCGTGCAGAGAAAGACATCAGCAGCACTAGACATTAAATAGACAGGTGTTATTTGTACTGTTACTAGCCACACAAACCACACCGCTAAAAAAAAAAAAAATTAAAAGAAAGACAAACTTGCATATTGCAACTGGAAATTAATTTGAAGGCATTAACAAGAAATTTCGGATCTCTTGGACAAAGTTTTTTACCCCGTCACGTCTCATATATATATATATATATATATATATATATATATATATATATATATATATATATATATATGCCTACTGCCGATACCCAATGCAGTAGGAACATGCACATACGTTCCTGATGTGAAGGGGTTTTGGCCAACTAATGTTTTCACACCAAAAAGTGAATGGGATAAAGGTTGAGACGTGTATAAAAAGAGGAAATATATACTGTAAGTCAGTGATACTGATAAGGTCAAGCTAAAATTTGATTAGTTTTACATGTACAAGTATACTGTATATGTTACACTTTAAACCAGTTTTACAGTAAGGTCTCTTTTACGGGATTGGATTTTAGCCAACATATTAAACTTTCTTTAAAAATTCCAAACAGAGGAGTAAGAAAAATTTACTATTCAGAATGGGAGTAAGGAGAAAGTAAGAATACTTTATTTTTTTGCAGTTTTTATGTTTTATGCTGTTGAGGAGGGTGGGACAAACTACCTACTAGTATGGGGGGAAACTACCCGTGTAGTGGTGGAACCTACCTATAAGAGGACCGACTACCGACTGGGTTGACCTACCTAATGGGAACCTACCGATCTACTGGCAAGACCCACCTATTTAACGGGTACCTACTTATGTCCTGGAGGGACCTACCTATCTACTGCGTTTCCCCGAAACAACCTCCTTCCCTCAGTAAGTGCATTGAACATGGGTCATGGCCCCGTGCAGTAGAAACATGCATATACGTTCAAATTAGTGTCCCAGGAGCCTTAAATGTAGCGATCAGCCAGGAAACTATATTTCCCATCATTCAGCGTGGCACCGTCATTGGTTGGTACGGGTACAGACAGCAAATTGCCTGCAGTCTTACCTGGAGACACCCCCCACCCCACTGCTGCTGGCCATAGACAACAGATCGCCAGCAGTTTGACCAAAAGCTACAAACCAAGATTTGTAACTTCTAAAAAAATCTCAAGTCTTCCAGTATTTATCAGCTACTGTATGTCCTGCAGTCAGTGGTGTATTCTTTCCAGTCTGGAGGGCAGGAGAGATTTTCTATGGGAACTTATTACTGCTCTGGACAGTTGCTGACATGGACAGAGGTGGCAGCAGAGAGCACTGTGTCGGACCAAAAAGAAGACAACACTTCCTGCCTGTAGGACATACAGCAGCTGGTAAGTACTGGAAGACTTGAGATTTTATAATAGAAGTAAATTACAAATCTCTGGCACTTTCTGGCATCAGTTGATTTGAAAGATTTTTTTTTTTATACGAAACTGCTCTTACCCCTAATAATCTATGTCCTGAGCCTAAAAACAAAGAATTGTAAAAGGTTACAATTCTCACTGGGGCTGAATTAGTTCAGGGTATATCATTTAATTGTACTGTGGAGAAAATGGTCGGTCATAGGAGGGAAACTCATTTCGTATACAGCAATTATAGAAGAAATACATTATACAGTATGGAAAGAGTAAGAAATAGAAATAGACGTTTATTTTCATTAGAATTTGTATAAGGAGAAAAAAGGGGAAAGATTAATTACAATTGTGTAATTTGTTTTGTATGTTTTTTTTTCTTTAAAGTGAACGTACCACCAGGTTCCATTAGAATCAATGGAGCCGCGTCACAGAGGGGCAACTGCAAGCCTGCCTCCAGTGCCTCAGTCCTGGCCAGTGCCCAGTAATAGACCGGCGCGGGAATCAGGCCGCAGTTAAAAATAAGGACTGCGCACCGGCCTCCGCACGCTGGCGCCTTTCTATTGTTATGCTACACTTAAATCGAATGTATCCAACCAAATGGGCTAATACCTAAAATTTTTATATCCTAAATATCCTCCAAGTTTCAAAATACTGAAAGGAGTCATACTCATTACAACCAGCTCACCCTATGTTTCCTGCTAAGGTACGTGCACCATAGGGCAGATAACCACTAGTAATCTCCATGGACCCGCTACCTGTCAAGACATAAAAACCCCCAATGAGGACAGGGACCAATTTAGGTTATGACAAACTTTGTACAGTGCTAGGAATATGGCAGCACTATACAAATAGAGGAAAATATACACTCACCGGCCACTTTATTAGGTACACCTGTCCAACTGCACGTTACCACTTAATTTCTAATCAGCCAATCACATGGCGGCAACTCAGTGCTTTTAGGCATGTAGACATGGTCAAGACAATCTCCTGCAGTTCAAACCGAGCATCAGTATGGGGAAGAAAGGTGATTTGAGTGCCTGTGAACGTGGCATGGTTGTTGGTGCCAGAAGGGCTGGTCTGAGTATTTCAGAAACTGCTGATCTACTGGGATTTTCACGCACAACCATCTCTAGGGTTTACAGAGAATGGTCCGAAAAAGAAAAAACATCCAGTAAGCGGCAGTTCTGTGGGCGGAAATGCCTTGTTGATGCCAGAGGTCAGAGGAGAATGGGCAGACTGGTTGGAGCTGATAGAAAGGCAACAGTGATTCAAATAGCCAACCGTTACAACCAAGGTAGGCAGAAGAGCATCTCTGAGCGCACAGTACATCGAACTTTGAGGCAGATGGGCTACAGCAGCAGAAGACCACAGCGGGTGCCACTCCTTTCAGCTAAGAACAGGAAACTGAGGCTACAATTTGCACAAACTCATCGAAATTGGACAGTAGAAGATTGGAAAAACGTTGCCTGGTCTGATGAGTCTCGATTTCTGATGCGACATTCGGATGGTAGGGTCAGAATTTGGCGTCAACAACATGAAAGCATGGATCCATCCTGCCTTGTATCAACGGTTCAGGCTGGTGGTGGTGGTGTCATGGTGTGGGGAATATTTTCTTGGCACTCTTTGGGCCCCTTGGTACCAATTGAGCATCGTTGCAACGCCACAGCCTACCTGAGTATTGTTGCTGACCATGTCCATCCCTTTATGACCACAATGTACCCAACATCTGATGGCTACTTTCAGCAGGATAATGCGCCATGTCATAAAGCTAGAATCATCTCAGACTGGTTTCTTGAACATGACAATGAGTTCACTGTACTCCAATGGCCTTCACAGTCACCAGATCTCAATCCAATAGAGCATCCCCTGTATATATATATATCATTCCTATAATGCACACCCAGCACCCAGTGACTTGGTATAATGAACAACAGTCACCCAGTTACTTGGTATACTGGACAATGGCTTCACTGCTCCCACAGAAAACACCCACAATCCACCTTCCTCTCCTCTCTGTCCCATCTCTCTGTATTTCTCTCCCTGCTGTAACTGCCTGCTGCAACCTGCTCTCCACTATACACAGCTGACTGACCGCCTCCAGGAAGCCAATCACCTTATATAGAGTGTTGGGGGAGGGGGTTACTGACATCACAGTGGGGTTTGCAACTGATTGGACAGGTGCTAGGGATTATGGATAATCCCTTGCTCCCGCCAAAAGACTGTTCTGTAAGCTAACATGTGCGGCCATGTTTAGCAAATTTGCGAAGCGAATCTGGCGAATTCGCTAATCGCATTAAATGCCCGACTTGTCAGATTTGCTTCGCTCATCTCTAAATGCAATCATATGTTAGCAGGAGATCAGCAGCAAATATTAAAAATACTATAACCACCAAAAATACTGATATATACTATTTTGGGATCAAAGGCACATAAACAACATCATAGAGAACAAAAATGTGTAGACTTTTGTGGCTCAGGAACCACAGGAACAGTATGAGTAAAGAAAGTCTTAGCGTGGTTTCATACACAATATATTTCCAGAAAAACACTGCAGCCAGATGTTAGCTGAAAGGCAATAGGCAAATATAAATCATTACTCCTACAAGGCTTTTTTGTTTGTGACACATTTTCTCCCTTGAGGTCCATGCTGGGGGTTAGTAGCAATGTGCTGTTGCTATGCTGTTTTTCATCCAGTTTTTGGCTTAGTTTTGTACCATAGACCTCCATAAGATTTTCCTTTTTCTTTGCTTGAAGTGTCCCTGTCATTATAACTTTCAAAATCTAAATCAACAGTAGATGTGATATAAAGCAAGTTTGTAATTTACATTTTTTTTTTTTTAGTTATCATGGAGAACACGGCACTTCCTGTTTTCTGACTCTTTTTTTTCTCAAAAACAGGGAACAGTCAAAAAAGGAAGTCCTGTGTACCCCAGGCCATCTGAGCGCTTACAGAGAGAAGGCAGTCATGTGATTGATGGACATTTTGAGCCGTGACTCTCTGTACTGGACGGAATTCCTGTGTTTAGTCTGTTTTTTCCAACCAACACAAGTCAGAAAATCTGCCTTCAGGAGACTGGAGACTGGAGACTGCTTTGTTTTACAGCATGATAACAAAAAAATAATAAATGTATGTGGCAAACGTGCTTAATCTACTGTTGATTTAGATTTCGAAAGTTAAAACGACAGTGACACTTTAAAGGGAACCAATTGGCACCCTAGAGCTATTGTACAGCTTGCGGAGCATACCAGCTGTGATTGCAGCAGTAGTAGTTATAAGGGCAGCAGTAGTTTTATGCTGCCTGAGGCTGGGACTAGTTGCTGCCTGAGGCTGGGACTAGTCATGGTTCTCTGCCATGCAGTGCGAGGATGATTGACAGGCAGTGAGGCTACTAACGGGTCATCCCTACAGAGCGCACTGACAGGCAGAGAGCTGTGACTAGTCAGACAGCTCCCAGATGACTAGTTGATGACCCTCTCCTGCCCCACAGCATAATAAAAATTCTTTTTATTGTATTTTTGGATACTGTCATTGTTCATGCCTTTGTCACAAGCTGAATAGTCTGATGATTGTTATTTTATTGAAAAAAAAACTAAAATGAATATTTAATTTAAAAAAAAAGTACTGCTTTGAACACAAAAGAATATTGAAAAAAATAATCTTTTTCACCTTTATAAAGCTACTGCTGCAGTCGTGGCTGGTCTGCTCTGCAAGCTGCACAGTAGATCTATACTGTGCTGCAGAGATTCATATTAGAACAATCATGTTGATTCCTTTTAAGGCTATGTTCACACAACGTAAGGGACCGGCCGTTCCGTGACCCCGGCCGGTCACGGAACGGCTGGTCTCTGCCCGGATCATCCCGGATGTTCTTTCCGGACGCAGAGCTCTGATGTGGGCACGTCAGCGCGCGCCCGCATCAGAGCTTCCCATAGCGCACAGTGAAGCAAGCGGCCAGAGCCGCTCGCTTCACTGTGTGAACTGACAGGGTTTCCTACGGCCGCAATTCATTGAATTGCGGCTGCAGAAAACTGACATGTCAGTTCTTTGCGGCCCCGTGCAGGATCCCGGCCACAACGTATATGATGTGTATACGCTTTGGCCGGGATCCCATATTAGCAGTGGCAATGTGTACACACGTGTAAAGTACGTCCGTTGTTGCCGATTGCACCAAAGGCCATACTTTTACATAGTGTGAACATAGCCTAAAAATGTACATTTTAATGCATGCAGCATTTCTTGGGTGCATTTGTTTTTGTTTTGTTTTTGTTTGTTTGTTTTTTATTCTTCAGTGGAAATCCTTGAATCAGATAATCAAAGAATCACCTGAAATAGTAAAAAAAAAAAAAGTCAAAAGACAGAATATGTGAAGGTAATTGCTTTATTCAAAATTTCAAACCGGACATAAAAAAAATCACATCAAAGCATAATGTTAACGCATTATGGCTAGTTGCTTTGTAAGGCCAATAGTCGAAACACATGAACATTATACTTTGATGCTGCAGAGAACCACTTTATATAGCACCTGCCACATGTGTCAAGCTTCTACTTGCTGTTCCACGCTGTGATATTTTCTACGGAGTTTGGACACGAAATATACAATAAAAAGCGCCTGTTTGCTTAATGTGTCATTTTCTCAGTATTCTGTTTTCATGTTTTTGTAGAATTTAAGATTTCCATATACAGTACTAGATTAAATCTTTACCTTTACAAAAAATGTTATACAGTAAATATTTTACATGACGTATACTGCTGTGCATCTGCTACACAGCCACAATTTCCTCCTCTCCTACTGTGGTTTATATTTCTTGCTAAGATACTTGCTGGTTACATAGTCAAAGCACAAACATACTTAATAATTCTCTAGGCTGGCTTTCATTGTGGTCAACTCTGCATAGAAGCAACTAATACAGCGTCTTACCTTAAAGTAGTTATATCATTTCTTATATAAACCAATTTTCAATACATGTTTAAGAATATGATGGAAAACTACTACAATCTCTTAACCCCTTAAAGCGACTCTGTACCCACAATCTGTCCCCCCCCAAACCCCTTGTACCTTCGGATAGCTGCTTTTAATCCAAGATCTGTCCTGGGGTCCGTTCGGCAGGGGATCCAGTTATTGTCCTAAAAAAAACTTTTAATCCTGCAGCGCTGTGTCTAACGGCCGGGGCTTACATTTGTATATGCATTAGGCTGGCACCACCTCTCTGTCCTTCTTCCCCACCCTCCTCATCATTAGGAATGATCCAGGAACATTTACTGCTGTTTGAGCTTTGCACAGGTGTATTAACGATCCAGCCCATGTTCATTATACACACAGGTGGGGAATAGGAAGCAATCTGCCTTGAGCATTCCTAATGATGAGGAGGGTGGGGAGGAAGGGCAGAGAGGGTGTGCCAGCCTTATGCATATACAAATGTAAGCCCTGGCTGTTAGACACAGCGCTGCCGGATTAAAAGTTGTTTTTATGACAATAACTGCATCCCCTGCCGAACGGACCCCAGGACAGATCTCGGGTAAAAAGCAGCTATCTGACGGTACAAGTGGTTTGGGGGGTCAGATTGTGGGTACAGAGTCACTTTAAGGTCTGAGACAATTTTCATTTTTGCACTTTTGTTTTTTTCCTCCTCATGTTTAAAAGGCCATAGAGTTTGTATTTTTTCACCTAGAGACCCATATTGGCCCTTTCTTTTGCGTCACTAATTGTACTTTGCAATGACAATCTTAATATTTGCATAAAATACGTTGCAAAACCGGAAGACATTTATATGTGTGGTGAAATTGAAAATAAAACACATTTTTGGGGGTTTTGTGTTTAGGCCAATTACCCTATGGTAAAACTGACTTGTTATACATGTTCCTCAAGTTGTTACGATGACAACAATATGTAACTTGTTTAACTTCTATTTTATCTGACTGCTTTTAAAAGATTACAATTTCTAAAAAATATGTTTATTTATTTATTTATCTTTATTTATTAAAAGGGAAAAGGGGGGTGATTTGGACTTTTATTAGGGGAGGGGATTTTTTTTATTAATCGGGTAGCTTCGCACATACTGGATCCGCAGCGGATTTCATGCTGCGAGTTTGCAGCAAAATCCGGTGTGGATCCTAGTAGTGTGAAGGTCTATGGGGTTACATATCCATAGCTACGGCACCGAGCAGGTAATGTATGCTCCGGGCCTTTGTGGGTATGTGACAAATTCAACTTCACACTACCAGGATGCAAACTCACAGCATGAAATCTTTTGCGGATCCGGTACTTGTGAAGCTACCCTTAAAAAAACTGGGGGGCTTCTATATGCACAGCACTGATCTCCCATTGAGATCAATGCCGTGCATATAATAGAGCACCGATCCATTAGATTGGTGCTCTATTATCTATTATTCTGGTCCGCTGCAGACCAGATATATAGAATACCAAGCCAGGATCAGCGTCATTCCGACACTGAGGCCCGGCCGGGTAAGGAGAAGGGATCTCCCCTCCCACTAGACCACCACGGATAGGCTATGGAGGGCATTTAAATGCAGCTGTCATGTCCATTAGCGGGCTATCCTGGCGCCACCGCCCAGCTCCAAGACTCTGGCCCCAGAAAAGCCGCTAGGCCGCAACCGTTTCACCTTTACTACCTCCACTGCCGTGGAGAGTCCGCAGAAGCAGGACCCCGCTGTAACGCCTGGAGTAGTGGATCCACTGGACCGGCACCAGCGATGGCACTAACCTCACCAGGGAGCGGAGTCTAAGGGGCCGCTGGTTTTCACCAGAGCCCGCCGCAAAGCGGGATGGACTTGCTGCGGCAGACGACCCCCAGGTCGCTACCCCTGGCTTGGTTGCTGGTGACGGCAGGCGAGGCGTGGCAGGAGTAGGTACTGACAGTGGCGTGTAGGCGTACCGCAGGTGACAGGCTGAACACAGGAACAGCAGTGAGACGGGAAGCAGGAACCAGGGACTAGGAGTAGGGACTGGGTAGCGGGCAGGAAACAGGAACAAGGACTAGGGACCAGGTAGCGGACAGGTATCAGGAACAACAGGGAGCTGGGCCAAACGCTATGGGAAGCATGTAGAGGCTCCAACACAGGGGACAGGGCATGCTGGGATTTATAGGGAGTGATTGGGTGCAACTACCAATTAGGGACGGACTGGCCCTTTAAATCTGAGACAGCCGGCGCACGCACGCCCTAGGTGGCGGGGACGCGCGCGCCGGCCGGCACAGACGGAAGGCGGAGCGGGACGAGGTGAGGCGCCCCCCGGGGCCGAACAGACCGCAGCGCCGGGTCCCTGCACCAGGACCCCGGCAGCTGCCTGAGCTAGATGGCGGTCGCGGCGGCGGCCCCGCGCACGGGACGCCGCCGCGGCCATGACAGTACCCCCCCCCTTTGGCCTCCCCCTCTTTCTTGCCTGCAGGAACCCCTTGATGAGATCTTTATCCAGGATGTTAGCCTCGGGTTCCCAGGACCTCTCCTCAGGACCAAATCCTCTCCAGTCCACCAGGAAGAAACGTCTCCCTCTGACAGTTTTCATGGCCAGAATATCTTTAACAACGTAGACGTCGTCTGAGACGGCTTGTGGTACGGAGAACGGAGACTGATCGGAGAACCGGTTGAGGACCACAGGCTTCAAGAGGGAGACATGGAAGGCGTTCGGAATCCGCATAGTAGGGGGCAGGCGGAGTTTGTAGGTGACAGGGTTGATGCGTTTTAGCACCGAAAAAGGACCAAGGAATCGAGGACCCAACTTGTAGCTGGGAATCTTGAGTCGAACAGATTTGGCCGAGAGCCAGACTTTGTCACCTGGACGAAAATTCGTGGCAGGTCTCCTCTTCTTTTCAGCCTGGTCCTTCATGCGTTCAGAGGCTTTGAGTAGGGACTGTCGAGTTTGTTCCCAGATTGACTGCAGGTCAGATAACAGCTCCTCCACGGCTGGGACCCCAGAGGATGGAGAGAGAGGCAGAGGAGGACGAGGATGATGCCCGTAGACCACATAGAAAGGAGACTTGCCTGTGGAACTCGAGTCCAGATGGTTATAGAATTCCGCCCATGGAAGGAGATTGGACCAGTTGTCTTGGCGGCTGGACACAAAATGCCGTAGGTAGTTACCCAGGATCTGATTGACTCTCTCCACTTGCCCGTTAGACTGGGGATGGTAGGCTGATGAGAAGTCCAGCTTTACTTGGAGCTGCGAGCAGAGGGCACGCCAAAACTTAGAGACAAATTGAGAGCCTCGGTCGGACACAATGTGAAGAGGAAGTCCATGCAGGCGGAAGATGTGTCGGAAGAACAACTGAGCCAGACGAGGAGCAGAGGGTAGGCCAGGAAGAGCCACGAAGTGAGCCATTTTAGAGAAGCGGTCCGTCACCACCCAAATAACTGTATTGCCCGCAGATGGAGGTAGGTCTGTGATGAAATCCATCCCAATGTGGTGCCAGGGATGGTCCGGGACTGGCAAGGGCAAAAGTAGGCCGGCAGGTCTTTGACGGGGAGACTTATTCCTGGCACAGACTGCACAGGAAGCCACAAAATCCTTGACATCCTGGAGGAGATTGGGCCACCAGTAGTGACGGGAGATCAATTGCCCAGTCTTTTGAGTTTCTGGATGCCCGGCCACCAAAGAGGAATGCCCCCACTTCAAGATGCGTTTACGGAGCGCGGGGCGCACATAAGTCTTCCCGGGGGGCAGTCTCTGCAGAGCAGAAGTAGCAACTGGTACTAGGCGGTCGAGGGGTATAATGTGACGAGGAGATTCCTCTTGCCCCATGACATCGGATGCTCGGGATAATGCATCGGCCTTTAGATTCTTCTCGGCTGGACGGAAATGGATGGTAAAATTGAACCGAGAGAAGAAGAGAGACCACCTGGCCTGCCGGGGATTGAGGCGTTGAGCCGACTGGAGGTAGAGGAGGTTCTTGTGGTCCGTGTAGATGTTAACGGGGTGTTTAGCCCCCTCTAGTAGATGACGCCACTCCTCCAGTGCCAACTTAATGGCCAGGAGTTCACGGTCCCCAATAGTATAGTTCCTCTCGGCAGGGGAGAAAGTCTTAGAAAAGAACCCGCAGGTTCTGGTCTTGCCTGATGTGTCCCTTTGCGAGAGAACGGCTCCTGCGCCCACAGAAGAAGCATCGACCTCGAGAGAAAACGGCCTGGAGACATCCGGGCGGACTAGGGCAGGAGCAGAGGCAAAGGCAGACTTAAGGCTATTGAAGGCTTGTTCGGCCTCTGGAGGCCAACGTCTGGGGTCTGCCTTCTTTTTAGTGAGAGCCACGATGGGTGCGACCAGGGTAGAGAAGTGAGGGATGAATTGCCGATAATAGTTGGCGAATCCAAGGAAACGCTGGATAGCTCTAAGTCCCACAGGGCGTGGCCATTGGAGGACAGCTGAGAGCTTGGCCGGATCCATTTGTAGACCCTGGTCGGAGACGATATAGCCAAGAAATGGAAGACTGCGCTGATGGAAAACACACTTCTCAAGCTTGGCGTATAAATGATTGGCCCGTAGTCTTCGGAGGACCTGACGCACTTGTGCCACATGAGTCTGCTGATCTGGGGAGAAGACCAAAATGTCATCCAAATAGACAATGACACAGACATAGAGGAGGTCTCGGAAGATGTCGTTCACGAATTCCTGGAAGACCGCTGGGGCATTGCATAGGCAGAATGGCATGACCAGGTATTCGTAGTGCCCATCTCTGGTGTTGAAAGCGGTCTTCCATTCGTCTCCTTTACGAATACGGATCAAGTTATACGCTCCCCTGAGATCCAGCTTGGAGAAGATCCTAGCTCCACAAAGACGGTCGAATAGTTCAGGAATAAGTGGAAGAGGATAGCGATTCTTAACAGTCACCTTATTCAAGCCCCGGTAGTCAATGCATGGGCGATGGGAACCGTCCTTCTTCTGGACAAAGAAGAATCCTGCGCCAGCGGGAGACGTGGATTTACGGATGAAGCCCTTTTGTAAGTTCTCCCGGATGTAGGAGGACATGGCTTCAGTCTCGGGCACAGAGAGAGGGTATACCCGACCACGTGGAGGAGATGCCCCGGGAAGAAGGTCTATAGGGCAATCATAGGCCCGATGAGGTGGTAGAGAGTCCGCCTCCTTGGCCGAGAAAACATCACCGAAATCTTGGTAGTCCTCCGGTAGACCGGCTAGAGGCTTGACATCAGCAGGTGACCTCGTAGAGCACTTGGGTTGACGAGATCTCAGACACCGGTTATGACAGTCCTGGCCCCAGCTGAGAACCTCCCCAGTTCTCCAGTCCAGCTTAGGGGTATGAAATTGCAGCCAAGGAAGACCCAGCAGGATGTTAGAAGAGGAATGGCACAAGACATAGAAGGAGATCCTCTCCTGATGTAAGGCGCCCACCTGGAGGGCTAGGGGTACCGTCTGGCAGTGCACAGTTTCGGTAAGAACCTCCCCCGTAACCGAAGAGATAGACCGGGGTTGGGCTAGCTGGATCACGGGTAGCCGCCATCTTTGGACCAAAGAAGCAGAGATGAAACTGCCAGCAGAGCCAGAGTCGATGAGGGCAGTAGTCTGGAAAACTTGCCCTGAAGGCGTCTGGATGGAGACGGGTATAGTCAACCTTGGAGAGGTGGCATTCACACCTAGGGAGGCCTCTCCCACCGGACCTAGGTGCGAGCGTTTCCCGGACGCTGAGGACGTTGGGGACATCTCTGCCGGTAGTGATCTGCACCACCGCAATAGAGACAGAGATTCAGCTCCATCCGACGGGCTCTCTCATCAGTCGTCAGGCGAGCTCGTTCCACCTGCATAGGGACTTCTGGAGACGACTGGGGTATAGGAGCAACGGGACTCTGGAACACCGGTGCCAGCCGAGGATGGCGACGGGGCAGGCTCAGTCGTCGTTCCTGCCGGACCTCCTCCTCTCTCTCGGAAAACCGGTTGTCGACTCTGGTAGCCAGTAAGATAAGATCGTTTAGAGAAGGAGGGAGGTCGCGGACTGAGAGTACGTCTTTCACTCGGCTGGATAGGCCCTTCTTGAAGGTGGCTACTAGGGCGGCCTCGTTCCAGTCCAATTCAGCTGCCAGGGTGCGGAACTGGATGGCGTAGTCACCGACAGAGGAGCTCCCTTGAGAGAGGTTGAGAAGAGCAGTCTCAGCTGAGGTGGCACGGGCAGGTTCCTCAAAGACGGAGCGAAACTCGGCCAGGAAGGCCCGGAGATTGGCAGCAACAGGATCATCACGGTCCCACAGTGGCGTGGCCCAGGCCAGAGCTCTACCCTCCAATAGGCTGATGATAAAGGCCACTTTAGAGCGCTCGGTGGGAAACTGACTACTTAACAGTTCAATATGCATTGTGCATTGAGTCAGGAATCCCCTGCACAACTTGGGATCGCCTCCATATTTATTCGGGAGGGTCAATCGAAGTCCCGAGGTGGCTGCAGGTGGTGGTGGGCGCTGGCCTGTAGTATGCTGCTGTAGGGCGGCAGTCAATTGCTGGATCTGCTGCGACTGCTGCTGGATCTGTTGAGCCTGTTGAGCGACCACTCTGGCGACGTCACGGAGATCAGGCACCTCGCCGGGATCCATGGTTGGAGCCTACTGTAACGCCTGGAGTAGTGGATCCACTGGACCGGCACCAGCGATGGCACAAACCTCACCAGGGAGCGGAGTCTAAGGGGCCGCTGGTTTTCACCAGAGCCCGCCGCAAAGCGGGATGGACTTGCTGCGGCAGACGACCCCCAGGTCGCTACCCCTGGCTTGGTTGCTGGTGACGGCAGGCGAGGCGTGGCAGGAGTAGGTACTGACTGTGGCGTGTAGGCGTACCGCAGGTGACAGGCTGAACACAGGAACAGCAGTGAGACGGGAAGCAGGAACCAGGGACTAGGAGTAGGGACTGGGTAGCGGGCAGGAAACAGGAACAAGGACTAGGGACCAGGTAGCGGACAGGTATCAGGAACAACAGGGAGCTGGGCCAAACGCTATGGGAAGCATGTAGAGGCTCCAACACAGGGGACAGGGCATGCTGGGATTTATAGGGAGTGATTGGGTGCAACTACCAATTAGGGACGGACTGGCCCTTTAAATCCGAGACAGCCGGCGCGCGCGCGCGACCTAGGAGGCGGGGACGCGCGCGCCGGCCGGCACAGACGGAAGGCGGAGCGGGACGAGGTGAGGCGCCCCCCAGGGCCGAACAGACAGCAGCGCCGGGTCCCTGCACCAGGACCCCGGCAGCTGCCTGAGCTAGATGGCGGTAGCGGCGGCGGCCCGGAGCACGGGACGCCGCCGCGGCCATGACACCCGCAGCTAATGGATATTCTAAGAGACATTGTCCCGGCTAAGCAGCGACCCTTCTGTCATCCGGCAGCAGAACGGGATGATGCACCAGACAAGACAGCATTGGTGGTGACAGCTCCACCACAGCCAAGCGACACAGCTTCCCAGCAGGTAACTGCATCAGGGCTGGAGAAAGAGATTATCCAACGATTTGATCAACTGCGCCCTGGTGAGAAACCCTTAGAGAGGTGGAAAGCCACTGTAATTTTCTTCGACAAGGACAAAAGGCTCCGGGGTCATCCAAGATTCCTACACTGGTGAGCATATCCGTGTGAGTCGTTGGGCAGTCAAGAGATCTGACATTCTTGCAACCCGGCATAACCTAAAAGCAGGGGAGATCATTGATTATACTCCTTATACCTTTGAACGGGAATGATGGGCAGCAGCTTTCACTAGACCCCGGCATTACATACAAGAGCCCTTTAGGCCCACTGCATCACAAGACTGGAATGAAACCTGAGAAGCTTACCACAGACGGAAAGCCATGGAAGAACAAGTTGTTGTGACTACTACCACAGGTTCCAAAGCTCCACCGGTACCTGCACAAGTTGTTAGGCGAAGACCCGCTGCTACAGCTACTATTGCCACTCCTGCTGCAGCTGTGACAGAAGTATGGACAGTGTCCCAAGTACAGCCCCAGGTCACTAACAATGTTGCTGTGACCACAACCCCAATGCCAGGCAACCTGTCCTAGAGGGTGACACAAGCCCCAGACCTTGTTACCTGGGTTGAGCAGAGTGCTTAGAGTTTTCTGATTCTACCCGCACTGCGAGATAGAGTACATAGGCTTCTAGCAACTTTGCTCTATCCGGATCAGTCCCTCTGTTATAGGATACTGTCCTGCACCTTTAGACTTGTTAACGTCGCTGGGGTGGGCCCTCTCTTGTCCTCTCAGAGAGTGTTTAACACCGCATAGTGTGTAGAATAGTTGTTTTCATGAAATGAGTGTTCGTGCTTCCCATGTGTGTCTGTTCTGTTAACAGCTAGACTAAAGGCCCTATTCCACCAACAGATCTGACAACAGATTATCTGCCAAAGATTTGAAGCCAAACCCAGGAACAGACTATAATTAGAGAAAAGGTCATAAAAGAAAAAACTGGATTTCTCCTCTTTTCTAATCCACTCCTGAGTTTGGCTTCAATTCTTTGGCAGATAATCTGTCGTCAGATCTGTTGGTGGAAAAGGGCCTTTAGACTCCACTGGACTTGTCCTCTCACAGGGGACCTGGTATAAGTTGCTGTAGGGACCATGCTGGCTTGCGTCCGCTCTGCTCAAAAACATGACTAAGACTCACTAACACTTCCTCTCCCCATGTGACTACCTCCTACAGGGTATGTAATACCTGCTGTCAGTGGGTGAGAAGAGAGTGCAAGAGAAGAAAGGAGAAAAGAGATAGGTAGAGAAGAAGAAAGAGCTCTCATTGTCACAAACAACAATAACCTCTTGAATACTACAGCTGTGCAATCCATAGGTACAAGATATACATACAAACTGGGTGTTGTTAGCTGTGAGCTAGGTGTGGTGGTATCACTTAGGCACTTGTCACGGGGGCCAGGAGTGGTGATGCCCACTCCCAGATATACAAGCATACAAGCACTGGGCTTTGTAACGGTAGAACCAGGTGTGCAGGTACAGGAGCAACTGGTAGTAATGGGAACCGAGTTCTTGAATAACTGGGTGAAGTTAACCTTTCAAGATTAGCCGAGTAGGTCAACTAACAGAAGACCCAACTAGGGCCTAAGATAACTAAGATGCTCCATTCCCCTTAATAATTTAGTTGCAAGCTTTGTACCTTTTCCAACTCTAGGATGTCCTTTCTATGAATCAGTGTCCATCACATAGGGGCGCACCAAAGCTTTATAAAGTGGTAATGTTATATCCCTGTCCCGAGAGTCCAGGCCTGTTATACACATGGCAATATCCTGCTGGCCTTAGAAGCACACTGTATTGTACACATGTGCCAATACAAAAGAAGGATGTACTCTACTCTGAGACATGGATAGAGGGGAATTCTGGGAAGAAAGGATATCTCACTAGCCAGCCAACACCCTTCTCTGCACTGATGAAGGGGCAATAACCTTAAACAGCTGTCTGCAGATGGGCAGTTTTTACTTTCGGAGATATTTTTGACTTGGCATACACTGTTTATTTTTATCTACCCTGGTATGTGCAGACTGACTAGTTATTTGTAGTGGTCGAACTATGTTTTTTGTTGTGCATTTATGACCCTTATGGCCATTGTCCTATTTGTCTTGGCACCAGCTGACACTTGCTGCTACTGTTAAATTTGCTGTCAACTAAATCCTTTTTCATCTTTGTTTTAGTAAATCATCTTCCTTCCCATGTGCATAACCTTATATTTATCAGTACTGAACTATCTACCATTTCTCCAACTGGCAGATCTATTTGTATCAGTGCACTATTCTCTTCTACTATTCTATACCACTTTACACAGTTTAGTATCACCTGCCCAATTTTTTTTTTACTTTGCAATATACATACTGTATATTAATGAGAATAGGGCCTAATACTAAGGGCCCTATAACGCAACTCGATTATTGTGCGGAAAATCGTTATATCATTCGAATTTAAACAATAATCGCCCTGTGTAATTACAGGCAATGATCAAATAATCGTTCGTTTGTTGGGGATCATTGATTTAGATCTGACCCTAAAATCATTAATAATCGTTCGCTAATCGTTCCTTGTAATTCCACATTCGTTCACTAATCGGTCAGTGTAATTGCACATCGTTCCTTCTTTTGCTGAGATCAGATGACGTAAATGATCGTAGTAACAATCGTTGTAACGATCGTAACTGACGACTATCGTTCTGTGTAATATGGTGAACGATTTCAGGTCAACGATTAACAATCTCACAATTGTTCATTGTTAATTGGTTATTGTTAAAAATCGCTTTGTCTAATAGGACCCTAAGCCTTGTTGTACCCCACTAGTAACAGTGACCCACTTATAGTTTGTACTAATAATAACCACTCTCTGTTTATTATCACTGAGACAGTTACTCCCCCACTTACACACATTTTTCTCCAGCCCAAGCATTCTTATTTTAAGTGTTTTGGGTGGCAAAGTATCAAATGCTTTGGAAAAATCTAGATATCCAATGACTCGCCCCAGCCGTGCCAAACGTTCATATGGAAAGATTTGCACAGTTTGGCTATGTTCACAAAGTTTCTCTTTCAGTCTTTTGGTCAGTCTTCTTTCAACCAAAACCAGGAGTGGGTTAAAAACATAGAAACTGTGCAAATCTTAGTTCCACCCCTGATTTCTGTCGGAAAAATACAAAAAGACTGATGAAAATACTATGTGTGAGCATAGCCTAGTGTATAGAGTCCTTTATCTGTGGTAGGGCCCATTCACACTCTTGAAAACAGGTGGAAATTCCGAGTGAAACCCCTGCCCGTGGACTCCACTTGGAATCCCGCCTGCTATCTGTTACAACGAGATGCCTCCCGCGCCTCACTGCTCAAAGAATTGACATGTCAGGATTCCGAGCCCCAATCACATACTCCCTTTTTTTTTATCAATTATCTTTTTATTAATTTTATGTATAAATTACAGAACAGCAAAATGAAAAGGTAAACAAAGCTTCTGTTAACGAGATGGTTTAAACAATGAATCATTGAATAAGAACATTAACATTCTTCCACCTCAATGGGGTACAGAGACATGGTCTGAAAGCACTCCACATATTCCCCATGATGCGTGTTGACTAGAGATGAGCGAACCGGGTTCGGGTTCGAGTCGATCCGAACCCGAACGTTCGGCATTTGATTAGCTTGGGCTGCTGAACTTGGATAAAGCTCTAAGGTTGTCTGGAAAACATGGATACAGCCAATGACTATATCCATGATTTCCATGTAGCCTTAGGGCTTTATCCAAGTTCAGCAGCCACCGCTAATCAAATGCCGAAAGTTCGGGTTTGGATCGACTCAAACATGCTCCAGGTTCGCTCATCTCTAGTGTTGACTGATTGTTACCTTTGTGCAATAGGGCCCTAACTCTGGTCACTCCTGCAGCCAATAGCTGAACTAGGGGGTCAACATGTTGAAGGAACCAGGAAGCAGTGAGGATCGGGAGCTGTCTGAACAGCCAGGTCTATCTGAACAAGCATGCTCCTCTATAATGTATAATGTCCAGATATACATTATAATCATGAGATAACACCTTTAAAAGTAGTAGGATTAGCAATGATCTTTTGTGGTCTTGAGATACAAAAAATGGTACAGCTAGTATAGACAGGATGTATAAATGTGTTTTTGAAGTATACCATGGCAGACCACACTGTGAGAAACAAAACATAGATCAATGTACAAAGAATAACTTGTTTGCAACCTCAATTGCATTTTCACGTCCTGCTTTAGTATAACACCAGACATGAAGGTCAGTAGCCGATGCGGCTTGTGGTTTAGTGTGAACCAAGCTAATGACACAATCTATGTTCAGTATCTTAAAAAAAAACCTCATGCTATATATGATGAGAACATTATTCCTGGTAATAGCAAACAACTGGCCATAATGTGTCTGGCCACAAAAAATATTAAAACTAGCGTGGTTTTAAGTAAGATAGGACCCTAAGAAGAATCAGGTGGAGCAGTTTTATAAAGTATTCCAGGCTAAGTGAGACGGTAACTGGTCAAAGGTCTTATAATTTTCAAGTATAGAATACCTGCACATGGTTGGTGATTGTATTGTAACAATAACTGATGTCTAAATTGTGGTAAAATAACTTCACCGGACCAGCTTGACTTTTTTGGTGTTTTGGGGCTACTTGTCACTGTGGGCAGGAGTGGTAACACCCCCCACCACAAGCATAATTCTTTCTCGGAACATGCTTGTAATCCAAATAACTTGTGCGGCAATTAACTGTGCAGGTGACCTGCGCGGCAATGGCGAAAGGTAAGGAAACTTGCAGTATCCCTCACTCAGTACAGTACTTGCAGTATCCTGATTCGGGAACAAGGGTGAGCTCGTATTACAAATCTTGTATACAGAGTTACAATTTTTTATCAAGTGAGCTCGTCTTGCAAATTGCTCACAAATTACCACTGCAGGATAATAGGCTGGACTAAATGCATACCTTACTACATTGGCAACATAATTTATTGAAAAATGGTGGGATAAAGAAGCTAGCTTTCTTACTATATTCCTCAATGCCATTTTTGTTAAAGGGGTTGGCCACTTTATAGTAAAATCGTTTTGTGTGTACTATAAGTAAGTGTATTCACATTACTTACTAACAGCATCTCCCTGTGTACCACATAGAGGTAAAATCAGACTCCCCTGATGCTGTCCTGGTCTGTGGTGAGTCTGTCCATAGGATGGCCAACATGGAGGAGCATGTGACCATGCCCCACCTCCAGTGTCCTGCATAGGCATATACAAGCTCAGTGGTGGACACTGGGGGTGGGGCATGGTCACATACTCCTCCATGTCGGCAATCTTATAGACAGACTCACCACAGAGCAGGACAGCACAACCTGGAGGAGGGAAGACTGGTTTTAGTTCTATGAGGAACACAGGGAGCTGCTGTCAGTAAGTGCAGTGACCAACCCCTTTAAAACCTGCATTGTAATAATATGTAAATTAGGCACTGTGGCAACTCTCAGTGCAACGTTCAACCCCGCCTATTTGCTGCCTCCTCTTGAATATTGAGGTGCCACTTGGGGGTGACGTCACTCCGGCCACTCAGCACTGGTTTAATATTCATAGGTCATTCAGACATCGGTGCACTGAGGACTGAGGTCCCATCTACAGTGCACTGAACCGCCTAATTTACATAATAACCTCTTCACGTCAGCCATCAGTATATATACATACCCTGTGCAGTAGGAATGTACATATATATACGTTCCTGACTGTGAGGGGTTTAATGTGTGTGGAACCACTGGAGTGAGAGCGGACCCACACACATTAGTGTCCCGGGACCCCTGCATAATGACAGACAGCTGCAATCCCGCAACTGCCTGTCATTAGCCCCTTAAACACTGCGATCTATAGCGATTGCAGTGTTTAAGGTACTCAGTGACAGGACAAGCTCCTGTCACTGACTGATCGGGAACGGGTCCCGATCGCTTGCAGCGACGGGCGGATGAGCGATCTATGTATAGAGTCTGCTCTCAGACAGGCTCTACGCATAGATTGCTGATAACACTAATCTATGCTATTCAGAGCATAGATCAATACATGCAATTTAATAATTGCAGGTTATACTGTAAAATAAGAGTGTAAAAAAAAAGTGTAATAAAAAGTTTTTTAAAGCATTAAAAAAAAAACTTATTACCCCCTCTTAAAAGTTCAATATACCTCCTTTCCCATTATAAGAATAAAATATATATATTTTTAAATAAAGACATATAATAAACATATTATATATCTTTGTGTGCTGAATTGTCCAATCTATTAAAATATAACATTATTATTCCCCCACGGTGTAAAAAAAACCCAAAAAACACCAGGATTGCTGTTTCTTTAACCCTTTCCCGCACAAGAACGTAACTCTACGTCCTTGAGCGGGTGCGGGCGTTCAGAGTGGGGCCACGCACCGACCCCGCTCTGAACCGCCGCGGTCCCGGGTGCCTCACGTAGCCCAGGGCTGCGGCTATTAGCGGGCACGGTCCGATCGCTGTGCCCGCTAATAAGGTATTCAGATGCAGCTGTCAAAGATGACAGCTGCATCCTATTACCGGATGCAGCACTTCTCTGGTGTCTAGTGGCAGAGATCGCTCTGTCCCAGAGGAGCGATCTCCATTACTGGTGCCGGCCGGGGACCGCTCCAAGATGGCGCCATCCCCGGCTCGGCACTCGTTTGTTTTCGGCTGCAGCAGCCGAAAGCAAACGAGTGCCTATCTCATCGATCTATGCTGTTTAACTATATACAGCATGGATCAATGAGTGATCAGTGCACTTTTACTAGAAGTCCTCCAGGGAGGCTTCTAGTATAAGTGTAAAAGTTTAAAAAAAAGTGATGCTATTAATAAAAAGCCCCCTCCCCTAATAAAAGTTTGAATCACCCCCCTTTTCCCAGGTTATTAATAAAAATAAATAAACAAACAAACATGTTTGGTATCGCCGCGTACGTAATCGCCCAAACTATTAATTAATCACATTCCTGATCTCGCACGGTAAACGGCGTAAGCGCCAAAAAATCCCAAACTCCAAAATTGTGCATTTTTGGTCGCATCAAATCCAGAAAAATTGGAATACAAAGCGATCGAAAAGTCGCATATGCGCAATCAAGGTACCGATAGAAAGAACAGATTATGGCGCAAAAAATTACACCTCACACAGCCCCATAGACCAAAGGATAAAAGCGCTATAAGCCTGGGAATGGAGCGATTTTAAGGAACATATATTCGGTAACAATGGTTTGAATTTTTTACAGGCAATCAGATAATATAAAATTTATACATGGTACATATCGTTGTAATCGTAACGACTTGAGGAACATATACAACTTGTCAGTTTTTCCATAGGACACACGGCTTAAAAACGACCCCCCCCCCCCCCCCCAAAGAAATAGAATTGTATTTTTTTTTTTACAATTTCACTGCACATATAATTTTTTTCTGGTTTTGCAGCATATTTTATGCTAAAGTTCAGCCTGTCATTGCAAAGTACAATTAGTGACGCAACAAAATAAGGGCTCATGCAGGTCTGTAGATGTAAAAATGCAAGTGCTATGGCCTTTTAAGCGCAAGGAGGAAAAAATGAAAACGCAAAAACGAAAATTAGCCTGGTCCTGAAGGGGTTAAAATTATATACCAGGAAATTTTTTTATAAAAAAGCAATCAAAACTTTTCTGTTACACCCATATGTTTTTAATAAAAACTAGAGATCATGGCACAAACAATAACACCCCAACCAGCCTTGTAGGTGGAAAAAATAAAAGCGCTATGGCTCTTAGAAGGCAGGGAGGATTGTATCAATTTGACCCGGACGTCCGTGCATCAATGGGCTCGGTCTTGAAGGGGTTAATAAAACAGAGTATATAATGACAATGGCGATGAGGAAGGTGAGAAAATGACCTTTATTGTTAGCATCCTGTGCTCTGTGGGAACATAACAGCAGGTTACAGTCTTTTAACCCACTGTTAGTTTCCCTTTAAGTTGTTAACTGCAGTCCTCCTACCATAGGTGATTTCTGGTAAATCATAGTAGAGCTTGATGGTAAAAACTATAGCAAAATATGAAGGGTTCTGGCCTTTCAACTAACAAAAATTCAGCCTACAATAAAGCATATATTTTCCCACAGAAGAAAACCTACATGTGCTATGAATATTCCTCTACGCTACGCTTATGTACATCAAAAGAATATGCCACAACATATGTTCCTTGAAACCAGTACATCACATGTGTAAGATGATATTGCACTTTAATTTGAGTTGTATATAGACACAATACTGTTACAGAATGCTGCTGGCTTTGGATCCACCACATTTAAATTTTTTTTCGTCATTGTTGTTGTTGTTGAGGGGGGGGGACTAGAATATTGATGATTTCAGATTGGGGAGGTTGTGAGTCCAGACACCAAAGCAAAAGGAGAATACAGTGTCCCCATTGGTACAAAGCTCTGCACCATTCATTCCATAGTGGTCATTCCTGGTATTGCAGCGCTGTCCTGTCCTGGGATTAATCTGCAGTGCGCTGTTTCAGCAGTTTGTGATGAGAGTGGGGATGAGTGGGAATTGCAGAGACACATAAGTTACGGTTAATTGCAGAAACTCAATATTTTACTTGTCAAATTGCAACAAATCCAGTTGAGCAAGAAACAGAAGCAGATCCTTGCAGACATAAAACCTGAACAATTGCAAACAGACATCTTTAAACACAACTCTTGGACTGTTGTAAGCCTTTTTTGGTCACTTAAAGGGGTTATCTAGCATTAAAAAAAAAACATGGTCACTTTCTTCTAGAGACAACACCATTCTTGTCTCTAGTTCAGGTGTGGTTTGCAATTAAGCTCCATTCACTTCAATGGAACTGATTTGCAAAATGACACCCAATTGGAGACAAGAGTGGTGCTGTCTGTGGGAGAAAATGGCCATGGTCCATTTGGGTGGAGACGTTGAATGGATCTTGTGGAATTTGTACCATCATGTATACCAAAGTCAAAGAATGACACTTTTTGGGTGTTGGAGTAATTGACTAATGATGAAGAATTGGAAAATTTTCAGTCATCTTACTTTTTGTATGTAGTGTTTGGAATTGTTATTATGCACTGCTATGAATATGGTTACATTATACTGTATGTCGATTTGCACATATGATGTTTACATTTGAAGTCACATGATCACTTTATTTTGAATCTTATAATTAATGTATTTTCCGCACACAGTGGTAACATTTTGTATGTTTATATAGACCGGCCTCTATATACGCCATTAATTATGTTCCTTGTGCACGCGCTTTGTATTTGACATATGCGTGACATCCGGATGGCCTCAATATCCTTGGTGCGCATGTCTGGGCGTCTTCGACGTCATGGACATGCGCGCCTTGGTTGAGTTGCCGGGCCGCATGTGATGTGATCTTGGTTTCCGGCATAGCGCGCCAGAAAATGATGGTGGCGTTCATGATTAGGGTTATTATTTAAGAGGGATAGGGGAGAAAGGAGAGTGAGTTCCCTGAGGAAGCAAGTTTAGCGAAACGTACATTGGGATGTGATAGCTACTTTGCATTACCATGGGTGAGTGTAAATAGTGGAGGACTCTGCTTGCCTATATGACTTACATTGTGAAATGAGTGGGTGGATTTGGTTAGTCATTCTGTGGTCAGGCAGCTGTTTATGCACTTTATACTAAAACCCTGTCTAATACTATTACATTGTCTGCACAGGTGCTAGGTATTGTTTTTACTAGTGGTCAGCTTTTTAACATTTCTGATGTAGTTTTTTAATGACGTTTTTTTAATCATGTTTATTGATTAATCATGTTAATAAAATAGTACAATACACTTTAGTGTCCTTGTTTTATTATTTGGATTTATTTTACACTGAACGTCTTTCCCACGTCCCTGCTGTCCTGGTTGGTTCCCAGGTCCCGTCTTCCTGCTGTTTCTCGCCCTACCTGTGTTTGTACCAGCACTGAGCGAGCTTCACTGTGTGACCTGAATTTGTGTCTTCATCTGCAATGTCCATCACTTTCATCCACAACCTGCATTTACTGTCTTTTCTGTCTTCCTGGTTGCCGGGACTGTCTGTTTGGCAACTCAGGTGGCTAGCATACCTTGCCACCTGGTCCTCCCAGACTAGCTGTCTTATGTCCCATCTTGTCTCAAGAGGTAGCAACCTGGCGAATCTTCAGGTAAAGTCTATCTCCACCATCTGGAGTATCTCATGAACACCAAAGGGTATGCTTAGACAACACCCTTAGGGGTAAACAACCACGCGACACCATGGGCTCACGTCTGTTGATCCTGATACACTATGGGCTAGACTATACATACTATTATTTGAGTGAGCATAATTTTTACAGTGGTGCACATAGAATAATATTATTTCTGCAATGTATTTATAATTTCTTCCATAAGGTTATAATATTTTAGGGAAATGACAAGGGAAATAGAGTCACGTATACTACAGCTTATAGGTGTACCTGTCAATAAAAATAACTTTTGATATGTCATCAGTAGAGATGAGCCAACCTCGAGCATGCTCGAGTCAACCCGAACTTTCGGCATTTGATTAGCGGTGGCTGCTGAAGTTGGATAAAGCCCTAAGGCTATGTGGAAAACATGGATATAGTCATTGGCTGTATCCATGTTTTCCAGACAACCTTAGAGCTTTATCCAAGTTCAGCAGCCACCGCTAATCAGATACCAAACGTTCGGGTTTGGATGGACTCGAACCCGAACCTGGTTCGCTCATCTCTAGTCATCAGGCATGTCAAAAGTTACTGATCGCTGCTAAGACTCGCTCTGATCAGAGGATCTGGCCGCAGAGAGAGTGTGGAGGCCATGCTATCCAGTCCCCAGCTGTGTCTCCTCATCTGCTCATTCTGACAATGTAAGTCTATGAGGTATCATTGTCGGAAATTAGAGTGGATGGCACGTCCACCAAAATCTCTGCCCAGCTATATCTCATGATCGCAGAGGGTCTCAGCAGCTGCGATCAATATCTTCTGACATATGCCTGATGAAATGTCAAAAGTTATTAATGACAGGCACTTTTTAAGTAGCATTCATGTTGAGGTAACTACAAGTATCTTCTAATTGGAGATTTTTTTCATTTGTTCCACTGTGTGAAAATAATACATATTCAAAATACTTACAGTAACTGTATTAATACTGCGTGGTGGGAGTTTTTTCTTCTTCCTTTATTTATATCCTGGGGACAGTCAGAATTGCTCTATTATTAAAAGTAATATAAAGTGACTTAATCTCCTTTCAAACAACCTGGCAGAATGATGCTACTGACACCTACCTGGCATTACTCATGACAAAACTTGTGTGGGAGTTTTGAAAACAGAGCAACCTTGAAAATACTTATGTTCCAATGACATAATTACAATACCTCAAAATTAAAGGGGTTTTCTGAGATTTTTTACAAAATAGTAAACAGTCTGGAACTGGCATAAAAAAAAAAAAAAAAAAAAAGAAACTAATCAACAAATCTGCCACTACTTCATCACTATATCACTATATAGTATAACTTGTAAGAGTTTATTGAGACATTCGTGCATAAAGAAAGCAAATGTGTTTGCAAGAGAAAACAAGGGGCTGGGGACAGAGTGATAAATGTGGAGTTGGATCCGCCAAGGCTGCTATAAGTTTGGTGCTGGTATTACATAGCCCGAGTTAGGTCCTTAATACATGGGCCCACGACGGCCCAATCAATACCGTAAAAAATGCGATCTATTGGGCCTGATACTCATTTAGCAAGGGCTGAACGGACATTGTTAGCGATGTCCATGCTGCCTTTGCCCAAACAGTTTACATTACCTGTCCATGTTCCTGGTCTCCTCCTGCGCTCTGCTTCCTCCCGGATACACAAACTGCAGCTTCTCAGCGGCTTTTCTGAGCTGACAGGCCGCTCAGCCAAACACTGGCTGGGACCCCCGCTTAGCTTAGAAAGGCCGCTTGGAAGCTGGAGTTTGTGTGACCGGCGAGGAAGCAGAGCGCAGGAGGAGACAGGGGGTAACTCCTCTGAATACTAGAATGAGGTCCACCAACGAGGTAATCTGTATTCCATATCCATTAAGCAGGTGACCCATATGCATAAAGCAGGTAACCTATATTCATAGTATGTAAATAATTCCCCTTGGAAAGTTCCCCATGTCATCCCCCATATTATAGGTCATCTATAAATATCATGCATTCCAAATGGGATAATTCATGTGTCCCATCTTAAATGCCTTAAATACTGCCTATTACAGGTATGAGGAACAATTCCTAGTTTTCACAGTTTTCACAGTCTTCACATATTTACCAATAGGATCCTGTCAACATATCCATGATCATGGCTTGATTCCCAAACCAAAATTCATTTATGGACCTAAAAAAAAAAAAAGTAAAAAAGCAAAATTGCAGAATTGATCTCAGGGGAATCCTGTGCAATCACTGCAATCCATTGCAAAACAATTAAGGGAACACAAGGTTCCTGTACAGAACAACCAGTGCATGGAAAGAAAATCTCAACTTGCACTGAACAAAATCCTGTCCCCAACAACCCCAGCCAGAGTAGTGAAAGCCTACAGCCAAACCTGCCGACTTTCCTCCTTCTTCTTCTTGTCATCGACAGGCTTCACCCTGTCCAAATTAAACTTCTCCAGTGGCTCACAACAGACAACCAGGTGCCAAATGCATGCTCCAAGGTTCCGCCTCCCAGCATCAGTTGACGCTCACCGGACAGGCCTACTCCTGGGCGCCACCTGCGGGCCCCCCCCCCACTCCAATGCTGCTTACAATGCAGGAAGGGGAAGGGATGCCTCCCACTGATGCAGAACCTGGCGCACAGCTGATGGATGCAAACAATAATACACAGAAAAGTACCAATGAAAACTAATTGCACAGTAACTATTATTAAATATACATCAGGTCATTCTTAAGATTCAAGCCACATGGGGCATGAGTATCCAATCGGAGGATCTAATGGGATTCTCTCAAATGTATTTGATGAGTCCGGTCTCCCCCTCGCTTGGGCTTGTTAACCCTTTAAATGCCATATAGTTTAAAGTGTCACTTTCAAAATCTAAATCAGCAGTAGATGTGATATAAAGAAAGTTTGCAATTTACATTCTTTTTTAGTTATCATAGAAAACACGGCACTTCCTGTTTTCGAAATCTTTTTTTCTCAAAAAATAATTCAGAAAACAGGAAGGCCATCTGAGCGCTCACAGAGAGAAGGCAGTCATGTGATTGATGGACACATTGAGCCATGACTCTCTGTACTGGCTGGAATTCCTATGTTTAGTCAGTTTTTTTTACAAAATCTGCCTTCAGGAGACTGGACCTGGATTTCTGGTAAGTACAGCTTTGTTTTACAGCATGATAACAACAAAGAAAATAATGAATGTAAATCACATCTACTGATGATTTAGATTTTGAAAGTTATAACGACAGGTACACTTTAAGTGTGAATATATCAACATGGTGACAATCTACAAAATATTGTCAGAGACCTGATGAAGACTTCGTGAAGGTAAGTCTACAGGTCCAATACATGATCAGCGATTCGCACTTTCATCTTGTGTCCCCATGTATTGTAAAATACAGTGTGTACACTCTGCAAGATAAATCAGAGGAGACATATTACAATTCATAAAGGTACAAACGGTACATTTCTTTGTCACCATAGATACAAAATGCTCTTGTTTAGACATATAGGTACATAAAGAGCATCTAGTAAATGCACTTGTAACATCGCTGTGAGTCCTGAGCCATGTCTGAGGATGATCCTCTATCAGTACACTAGGCAAAAGAATATCGGACAAAGATTTCCCCTGTATGGCAATACATCTCACTCGACAGGAAAGAATATTACCACACAATTCATCCATGTGTAAAAGAAATAAATTTGTCATAATGATTAACCGTATGGTATCGAACTGCGAGCTATAGGGGGTGGAAAAGACCACATGACTTGGAATATTGCTATCTTGAAAATTATATTGCCGCTCATGGGACTCTGCGATATTTCTGGCTCTCAGAATAGTACCTTACCTATAGCCTTGTTCTCGTAAAGGGGTTGGCCACTTTATAGTAAAATAGTTCTGTGTACAGTATTAGTAAGTGTACTTACTGTATATACTGACAGCAGCTCCCTGTGTACCCTCATAGAGCTAAAATCACACTCCCCTCCTCTAAGCTGTGCTGCCCTGCTTTGTGGTGAGTCTGTCCACAAGATGGCTGACATGGAGAAGCATGTGTCCATGCCCCGCCCCCAGTGTCCTCCATAGGCATATACAATCTCAGTGGTGGTCACTGGGGGATGGGGCATGGTCACATACTCCTCCATGTCGGACATCTTGTGGACAGACTCACCACAGAGCAGGACAGCACAGCATGGAGGAGGGGAGTGTGATTTTAGCTCTTTGAGGTACACAGGGAGCTGCTGTTAGCATATACAGTGAGTACAGTTACTAATATGGTACGCTAAACAATTTTACTATAAAGTGGCCTACCCCTTTAATATTTCTGTCAAATCCTATGACATTTTGATGTAAGGACTTCTCATCAGAACACGCTCATCTGGTTCTAATAAATTCCCCAACGGGAAGGTTACGGATAACATGTTTAGAATGATTACATATGTAGAACCCCATTACATAATGTAGGCTTGAGGAAAAGTCTGTGCAAATATATTTGATTCTGGCTAAGGGGGACAAGGTGGAAACTCCCCAGAAGACCAGACTCTACGTAGAGCTATGACCTGACTCTGTATATCCTTGGTGTATAATTGCTGGCGTAGATTATAGGAAATTATAAGATATCAAGAATATGTCAAGGTTGGTTGTTAATTACTTCCCTATCTCTTTTCCCCTTCATTATCCAGCTGCAGGTTGGACTTCATTGTCATAGTTAGGATCCTATGTTGATTGATTATTACGTTTATTCTGTGGTATAAAATAAAGTGACATGTCTTAATGTGACAAGATTGTATTTTATCACATTGGTCTGAGTGCGTCTTTGTCCCGGCCATACTGAAGCAGTTTATAGAGGTCTGATTTGATCTAAACTGAATAATCAATAATCTCTAATTTGGAAGCCCAACAAGATCATTAGAGAAAAATTGGACATGTCACACTCCCCGACCTTCTCAGTGAGGGAACGCTAATCCAAGGTAAGTGAGCCGTTGCCTCGCTGTCTATATTTACTGTGTATGTGTACCTGGAATCTGTCCAGTCTATGGGAGTCAGAGATGCAGGTAGATCACTTACTTTTCCTTACTACCACTCTGCCATGTTGTATTTTGTTTTAGTGTTGTCAGGTGTTATTCTCATTGCTATAGCTTGTTTGATGCCGCCACCACACATCTACCTCGGAGAGAGAACTGACAACCATTTAGTCATTGCTTATGATGCCAAAATCCCATGGACCCTGTGGTTATTGTTAGAGATGAGCGAAGCGAATCCAGCAAATGTTCACTTAGTTGAAAAAGCGAACTTTTGAGCGATTCATTAAGAAAATTTGCAAAACAGGGTGTCTGCACATGTTTTCTTGCGTTCTAGTAAGTTGGCGGGTGCAATGGATTATCCATCCAATCAGCAGAACCTTTCACCTGACTGTGACCCCACTCCCCTCCAACACTACATAGGCTGACTGCTTCTTGGAGGCGGGCAGTCAGCATGTGATGAGGAGAGAGAAGGTTCATAGTGTCTTAGGCTCCTGCTATTTGTGACAGTCAGTGAAAGTGAAAGTAAAGGCAGAGAGAGAGGTAGAGGAGAGGCCATAGAGTAGAAGTGGAGTAGGGGAGAGGTGCTGGAGAGGTAGTGAGGTCCAGGGAGGTGGCCCAGCTTGTACGCTGCTAAAAATGGCCCGGCAGCTAGAAGGTCCAGCATGTTCATATTATATACACAAAGCAGGAGCTGTATATAGGATAACTACAAGGCCAAGCATGTTCATGTTACATACACATAGCAGGAGCTGTATACAGGATAACTACAAGGCCAAGCATGTTCATGTTACATACACATAGCAGGAGCTGTATACAGGAGAACTACAAGGCCCAGCATGTTCAGTCCTGGGAAGGGGCAAAAAAACTTTTGCATTTGTAGATTCAGCACATGAGCTATGGATGAAAAGTGTGCCAGCCTTCCCTGCTGTAGTACTGACATAATGTTCCTCCTGTTGTCTCTCACTACGGTGCCTACCTGCAGATGTCAAGGGGTGCGCCACTTCAAAATTTTGTCCTCTATGGGGACAGAGGCAGTTCCTGCCCCGTGTGGCCATGTTGTAATCCCCATGCTACACAAGTGTAAGAGCTGATAGCGGTGGGCTTGGCAGCATTGGTACACCACAGAGACAGGGTGTGTTAAGCAGTGACAGGAGGAGTGGTGGAGGCAGACTATGAGTGGCATAGGTACCCCACCTCTTCCAGGCAATAGGGTGGTGGCGTTTCATGTGCTGCCTCATCAAAGTTGAACCCAGGTTTGCACCCAAACCCCAACCCACTTTCTGATCAGGCATGATGGTCTGTGCTGTCACCGAGACACTACCACACCTGTGATCGCAGTGGGGGGGGGGGGTCATTGTGGCAGAGGACTACTGAACTGCTGTTGAGTGTGGCCGCTGCCTTGGGGTACCCGTAGAGTGCCTGAGCCTTCCTAAAAACAATTCTGGTGACCAGGTCACGCTGTACCCCTCTCCCTTTTGACTCTAGACTGACGAGCTGATGCTTGGTGGAACAAAGACATCTTCATTCTCCCATGATGATGCTTGTGGACCCAGATTCCATGGGGGTTCTGCAATATCACCATTGTTCATCCATTGGCATGCATTTAGATCCCATTCCTTTGTTAGAAGGTGCCCCTGCCTTGCTCTCCTCACTGCTTTCGGGCCTAGCAACCCCTGGAGTTTCAAGGCTGCCTTCCTAATGATGACTGGCCTCCCATTCCTCAAAAACATTTAATGAGTACAGTGGCTGAAGGTCTGGGGGGAGTGCCAGGCTGCTCTAGCCAGAAGCTCTCTGGATGATATTCCTAGGACATGGGGCCAAGGAGATGTCCTGTACTTGGCACGGAATGGTGTTGACACTGCTTTTTGAGGACCCTTGTGATGATTGATGGCTCCAGGACTGACTACTGACTGCAATGAAGCTGGAACTTTGGGGGATCCATTCCACAATTCCAGCCTGGCTGATATTCACCTGACCATTGGGTCTTAGTGGGAGCTGCGACCTTCGTCCAAGCCTGTTAGGATAGCCACTTCAATTTTGTTCCAATACTTCCACCCCCTTGACTGCTACCCCTGTCACTGGCCTTTCCTGAATAGGGACAGACTTCTTTGGACACCTTGAAATCCTTGCAGAGAAAGGTTCACCATGGAGAACTGGTTTATTTTAATCAAAGTTAAAGTAACACATTGGTGCCACTAAAACTAACAGGGATACAAAGGGTGTCACACAAGGGAAGGTGAAAGGGTAACTTGAACTGGGAATTAGAATATGTTTATTAGAAAGAATTTGGATGGGGTTTGGATGAGGAATACAACAAAAAAGGTTTATTCACCTGTCTGGGCTCCACCGATGGCCGCTTCTGCGTCTTCTGCCTCACATTTGGGCAATCACTGGCCGTGGTGCTGACCCTCAGTCAGTGATTGACTGAGCGCATGGCTGAAAACACAGAAGAGGACACCCGGTGAATGTGGACAGATATTTGCAGATTCCTTAAATTCCAATCTATACTCACCTTGGTTATATACAAGTAAATATAGGCTATTGCTATATGAATTAGGTGCATTGTATTACACACTGTGCCATTGGCATATCATTTAATTTTGTGTAATATTTTGTAATGTCACAATTATATATTTTTCCTTTTTGTCTAACAACCTGCCTTCCACCCAGTCTGCAGGAACATATAATAACCTATTGGTATCTGATAGAACTAACTCATTCATGGAGCAGCCAACCGACCATAAAAATGTATCCTCTGCGGACAAATGTAACTATTAAATTCATTTTGATCATTTTGAAAAAGCCTATAATAGTGATTTGCACCAGAAACTTTGGGGGAGATTTATCAAACATGGTGTAAAGTGAAACTGATCAGATTTCACCTTTCATTTCTCACAGACGCTTTGGAAAATGTAAGGTGGAATCTGATTGGTTGCTAGGGGCAACTGAGCCAGTTTCACTTTACACCACATTTGATAAATCTCCCCCATAGTCTATATAAAGTGATATAAGCAGTCCATAAAATTTCCTAGGATTTAAGTTATGGTGTTATTTGGTGTTTGGTCTGCATAAATTCTGGGGGCTGCTAAATTTCATTGTCCACCATTTTGACATGATGGTGTCCCAACAAATGTGAAGGATCTGCTTATGAAGGCTGTAAAGGGCCTCTGTCAGCAGCATGAGCATAACCTCAGCGTGTCAATATCTATACATGATCACTTCTTCAGGGGTAGTCAGTAGAGATGAGCGAACCGGGTTCGGGTTCGAGTCAATCCGAACCCGAATGTTCGGTATTTGATTAGCTGGGGCTGCTGAAGTTGGATGAAGCTCTAAGGTTGTCTGGAAAACATGGATACAGCATATGACTATATCCATGATTTCCACGTAGCCTTAGGGCTTTATCCAACTTCAGCAGCCACCGCTAATCAAATGCCGAAAGTTCGGGTTTGGATCGAGCATGCTCGAGATTCGCTCATCTCTAGTAGTCAGTTAGAACCTGACTATGGTACATGGCTTGAATAGGTTAGTATACCCTGTACTATGGAAAAATTCTTCTACATAGCAGACATCATAACCCTAGTTTTATAGAACAGAAAGCTAATTTTCTATTCATGCATTAAACAGGATAACAATGACCAACCTCAGAGTCAGTTCTATAATGAACAAGAAAATTACTTTACTGGTTGCAAATCTTTCTTTGCATCCTGACACAGTGCTCTCTGCTGCCACCTCTGTCCATGTCAGGAACTGCCAAAGGCAAGAGTCCGTGCCTCTGCACAGCATACATCAATACATTCCTTACAGATAAAATGAGCTGACATATTTCCTTATTGGTGTGCAGCTAACATGTGGCCGCAGAGCACACAAAAAAAAACATATTTTGTCCATACATGTGTGCAAACTTTCTTTCTATCTCCTATCCATCTATCTGCCTGGTCTCTATACCCTGATCTTTTTTATTGTTTTTGACAGATAAGAACTTTGAGTCTACTGAAAAAAGCAACCATGGCCGGTAAGTTCCTACAGAATATTTTCTTCTATTTCCTAGTTAAAGGACATCTCCAGTTTTACTTATCATCTCAACTTTTTGTGCATTTCCTAATTACAGAGCAAAAAACAACAGCTTATTGGTAGATATATAACCAGCCAAAATGAAATTGTCTAAAAATTATGTAGATAAATTGCTCTATGTTATTTTTTTAGGCTTAGGTACACCCCATACAGTATCAGGCCGGGTTCACACTATGTCAAAAACACGGCCGCATTTCATAACACCATCCGTAATTGCGCAAACAACTTTTTTTGCGCAATTACGGCCGGTATTATGAAATACGGCCATGTTTTTTACGTAGTGTGAACATAGCCTCACACATGATAAGCCTAGAAACACTGAAAAAAATACAGGCTGGATCACACTATAGACTCTTTATATGATTATATGAATAGGCTCTCAATAGTTTTATCCTGGTCAACCCCTTAAAGGCCCCCTTCACATGTCCGTGTCAGATTACTGCCAAGAAGTCCTGATCAGGAGGCTTCAGGAAAGTTTCAGGATTTCCTGACTGTAATCAGTTATTACGCTCAGGAAACCATTAGGAAATGCCTTCAGGATTACCTGATGCGCATCAGAAAACCATCAGGAAAGCATCAGAATTTCCCGAGCTCCCGCAGATGTCTTTGGGGACATCCGTTTGGGAAATCCTGATGAAAATAGGAGAGGTTCTATAATTTCCTGACCTAAATCCTGAAGGATTCCAGTTTTCGATGCAACCATACGTTCAGGAAATCCTTACATGAATTCCTGATAAGGCCCCCTTCACAGTTCAGGAAAATCTGTCTGGATTTCCTGACCCATAGGGTTGCATTGAACACTGACACTCTTCAGGATTTTTCCTGAAGGATGTCAGTTCAGGAAAATAGGTCAGGAAATTATAGAACCTGTACTATTTTTATCAAGATTTCCTGAACAGATGCCACCATAGAAGTCTATGGGAGCTCAGGAAATCCTGTTGCTTTCTTGATCCTGATGATTCTCAAAGCCTGATCCCTTGTATTTTCTGTTTTCCTTTTGAAAGGATATTTTACTTAAAGGAGAAGTCTGGCGAAAAGAAATACAAATTACTAATTATGGAAAATTACAAATTACGGGAAAAGCTTATAAAGTGCTTTTTTCCCTGCAGTTACTACTGCATCAAGGCTTCACTTCCTGGATAACATGGTGATGTCACTTCCTGGATAACATGGTGATGTCACTTCCTGGATAACATGGTGATGTCACTTACTGGATAAAATGGTGATGTCACGACCCGACTCCCAGAGCTGTGCGGGCTGTGGCTTCTGGAGAGGATGACGGCAGAGGGACACTGAGGGACATAGGGCACTGGAGGGACACTGAGTATCCCTCTACCATCATCCTCTCCAGCAGCCACAGCTCTGGTCGTGATATCACCATTTTTTGCCAGACTTCTCCTTTAACACTTTAACAAGCATTATTACATATTATAGGCTTAGATACAGCAGCTAAACAGTCAAATTATGATCTGAGATTTATTATATTTGGAACTTTCCATCCAGACTTCCAACCATTTCAGAAGCTGATGCAAGACAAGCCTTCCTGGAATATGCAAAGAGACATACTGGTTATAGTTCTACCCCAGCAAAAGAAATGAGCATTGAAAATATTAAGGCTTTAAAAATCTACAGGGTATGACATCTATCCTATCATTCCCTTCCCTGCTGCAGTATTTAACTACATGCATACCGTTGCATAACTCCCACTATTTAAAGTATACCTTCAGTGATTTTGCAGAACCATGCCTGTAAAAGTCTTTTAGGTGACGGTGAAACTTTAACCTTGCTAACTGACCATGTCATTACAGTCATACAGACATAGAGGTGGATACACCAGCAACCATTCTAATGGAAACAATCCCTTTAAGGTGATATTGTCACCACCTTTCCATATCAGGAGTACTCAGCACTATTTTAGGCCTATACTATGAACATTTAATATCTTACTGTATAAAAGATTTCTTGGTGGTATCTCCGCTCTAAAACACATATTATCATTGTTTGACAGTGCCGTATGGGCGGGGCTTCACAGCCACCGTACCCGATCTCTTTGCCTACATCGGCACCTATGTCTCGATTTCGGCCCATTCCAATCACATATGACAAAGGCGGTGGTGCCTATGACACCGATGTAGGCAGGGAGATGGGGCACTATGGCCCCACCCAGTGGGCGTCACGAGAATTTAGCACATAGGAATACGTTGTTGAAAATAGAAGTCAAATATGTTTTGTAAAGGCCTTTTCTTCACCTTTATTTGTATGCAACATATCTATTTTAAACTGACATTTTACATTAAATAATGTCTGATAAAATGGATACATTGTGTACGAATAGCTTTGTTAATTTTACTGTTCACTTGAATTGAAGTATTTGCAGTCCATGTCCATTTTCCCTTTTAATGTCTATAGCCAATACAATTTGCACCAGGAAATTGTTGAACCCCCTTTTTATTTAACTAACGACCTGGAAACGAGCGAACATCGAACCGAACACCGAACGATTTGCGAATGATCAATAATGTTCTTAGGTACAGATCCAAACAAGCGATCAACGATTTCACGTTAGTGCCTGCTATTACACAAAACGATTATCATATAAATCAGAACTATATAAATATTTTTCGAATGATGATCGTCCCGTGTAATAGGTCCCTAACTATTACCTATGTATCCTTTCCTTCACAGGGTGGGGTCCCCAGTTAACTAATTTTTTTGAAACAGCCAAATAAACAAAAAACACCAAAATTGTAATAACAGCTGTACTGTAAAAGTAGCTGAAAGATGTAATGTAATGCAATGTAATGCAAGTTCAGTTCAAGATGAGTAAAGCAAAGCATCTGAAAAGTTACTAAACAGCATAAAGTCATAATATAACTGATTTACAGATTAAAATACAAAAAAAATACAAAATAAAAATACAAATTAGTTTATTAATTTTTGATACTTTTTTTTATATTACAGTACTCCTTACGGACTTTCTATGAGGAGCGGGAGACTGCTTGGAAAACATGCCCTTATTATGGTATGGGGAAAGACACTGGTGTCACCTCATTCTAAACATTGGTCTCTTTATACTGAGCAGTGGGTTCTTTTGGGCCTCTTCAGGGCTTTTATGTGAATGCAAGTTCCTCACCTCCATAGTTACCAAATAACTGGTATTAAGAAAATTGTAAGAAAACTGATGGCCAAGATGGCAGACACACATGTTAGCTTACAGTACAGTCACTCGGTGGAAGCAAGGGATTATCCATACTCCCTAGCGCCTGTCCAATCAGCTGCTGGCCTCTCTGTGATATCAGCACCTCCCCCTCACCCTCTATATAAGGTGGTTCATTTATGGAGGTGGCCAGTTGGCTGTATGTGTAGTGGAGAGCAGGATCGCAGCAGGCAGTTAGTGCAGAGCAGGGAGAGACTAACAGAGAGATAGGAACAGAGAGAAGAGGATAAGAGAGGAAGATGGATTGTGAATAGATTCTGGGAAGTCTGGGAAGCCAGTGTCCAGAAACACAATTAACTGGGTGCTGGTTTTGTGCATTATACCGATTCTCTGGGTGTGTACAATACCAAGTCAGTGGGTGCTGTTGTGACATTATACGAATTCTTTGGGTGTTGTGAAAAAATGGCCTATTATCAGTCAGTGGGTGCTGTGGTAACAGTTGTTATTATCAGTAAGTGGGTGCTGGGAATTCAGTGTTTATGCAAAACAGTCTGTAAGTGCGGTTCGGCTTATTCAGATTACTGGATAGTCGGTTCATGTAAATCTTTACTGTACTATCTTAAAAACACACAAGACAAAAATACTGAAAAAAACACATTCAAATCCCCATCAAACCTCTGTACAATAAAGTATTCAACCCATTCCATTCCCATTCCCATTCCCAATTCCAAGTATTAGGGTATGCACAATGCAAAGGGAGTTCACATTTAGTTAGTTATATTGGTTAATAGTATATAGTAGTGTGTTGTATATAGTAATGTAGATAGTTCATTAATATGTTATGGGTAGTAGTAGTTAAAATTTTGGGGACATATAATATTGTAGATATAGATTGTATAGGTTGTTAGTGGGGACAAATCAGTGTATGAATGGTCCAGTTTTACCATTATCTTATAGTGCGTTTCATTATGATTTCTTAATTTTTATTATGGTTCATGGTTATTTTGGTTTTATTAGTTCAGAAATGGTAGGTTTATTAGGGGATATATTTTTTTTAATTTTAATATAAGAAATACAGGGCAATAAACAGCTAGCGCAGTGCTGTCTTATTGTGACGGCTTCAGACAGCGACTCTTGTCCCAGCAGTGGCAGTGTTTTCCCTCTGGTCCAGACGGAGCAGGCAGAGTTAGATGTGAGGGACCTACGGCTTCCAACCGAGTCTGCATAATCCTGACTTGCAGAGATGGGGCTGCACGATGGTAGATGCAGCTGTTGTTGTTTACAGGTAAGAAGTGGTGTGGGGGTCCAGTTTCTTCTAGGCAATGGGGTGGCGACGTTACAGGTGCTGACGCATACATTTTGGGTTGAACCCAAAGCCGACTCAGTTAATTGTCACAGATGCTACAGATGCCGATAGATAGCATGATGGTCTTTGCCGCTACCAACTTGGAAAAACTGCCACACTACAGTTCTGTTGGCGTTTCTTTGCAGCAGGCTAGACTCTTGTTGAGCCCCACAGCTGCCTTGGGGTAACCCTTGAGTGCCTGTGCCCTCCCGAACACAACTGATGCTAGATGACGCTGTAACCTTCCCTCTTTTGCCTCTGGAATGACAGGCTGTGGATGGGCCTGACACTGGCTCGGTGAAACAAATACATCTTCATCCCCTGAAGATGATGATGATGACATCTGGGGACCAAGATTTTACGTAGGGCCTGCAACAGCACCATTGTAGTCTAGAACAAAGTTATCCTCTCCTAACCTCTCTTCTTCCAGTGGCATGAGGTACAATCCAGTAGTTTTGTCATAGTCTGTCCCTCCCCTGCTCTCCTGACTGTTTTGTGGCCTATGAACCAGTAGAGTCTCAATGCTGCCTTCCAATCTCTGACTGCCCTGACATTTCTCCAAAAGATCTTCAGGGTAGAGCAGCTGAGACTCTGGGGGGAGCGTTAGGCTTGACATAAGCTCTCTTGCTGATGGTCCTTCAAAGCTGACTTGAGACATGACAGGAGACAGGGCAGAGGAAACGTCCTGCCCTTGGCACAAATTGGCTTTGGCACTGCTTTGGGAAGACTCTTCTGATGAGTGGTGGATCCGGTACTAACTACTGACTGTCATGCAGCTGGAACTTTGATGGATCTTTTCCACAACACCAGCCTGGCTAGTTTTCACCTGAGGACTGGGTCTTACTGGGGGCTGCAGCCTTCATCCAAACCATGACCTCTGAGTCGTTCCTGAAGGCTGTTAATGATGATGGCCTGTTGGTTGAACTGCTACAAGACTGCAGCTCACACTGGGTCAACCTATGTCTACATTAAAATCAATATTAAATTAAAATCAAAATTAAATTAGCACTAATATTGGTGCCACTTAAACTAACTGGATACAAAGGGTAAAAAACAAGAGAGAGGGGCGCCTCCTGGTGCAATAACGTGGTAGGCCAGTGTGTCCATTCCAGTGATAGATGGAAGCACTCACCTTGTGGAGTTGTGCAAGTGATAGGCACAACTCTACTGTAGGCATATGATGTCACTCTGACAAAGACCGCAACGCGTTTCGGACTGAAACATGTTGCGTAATAAAACAGACCGATTTGAGTCACATCTCTGTGTGATGCTCCAACTGGGATTCCGATGGTCTCCTAGTCGTTTACCTGCGCTGACCTTCCCAAGGGTTTTTCTTTGGTTCCTGTGATCTCTTCTGAGATATACACACACATATGCACACTAGCCTCTGTGTTGGCACAGTGCATAGTGCATAGGCTGCATCTCTCCTCTTCCTGCTCATTCAGCCCCCCCCCCCCCCACACCCTTCAAAGTCTTCACTCTGCTTCTCTGTGATATAGATGGTTTTGCCTTGTTAGTGATCAGATAAGTGTATGTGTGTGGGGGGGGAGTTTCTTATATTTGCTTATACTATTGATTTATGCCAAGATGGTTAAAATGACAGTAGAGCTTTTACATAAGTTTAGTAAATTAACCAAGATTATTAACCAATTAACTTCAAGATTTGCATGACTAGTAAGATGAGAATGAGAGCCATAGAAACTGGAACCTATTTAGCACCAGGGCACCGGACCAGAAGACCTTTATTATTTGTACAGACAGACAGAAAAATATGCAAATTTTTTCCTTTCATAGGAACTAAGACAATGTACATAATATACATGACCACTACACGTATAGAATTTTTGTTTGTTCTACCACTAGGCGGAGAAGTGGATGGCCCATCTAATGGAACTGCCCCTAATCCAAAGAACATGAGAGTATACCGTCCATATTGGTTTGTGACAGGGGAGAAAACAATTATAGTCCCTCATACATCAAAAGTACAGGTAAAGAAATAATAAATAGCTTCAAATCCCCTTCATACACATTATGGGGTATAAGTAAAAATGTAAAGACAAAAACTGTCTGGATTTGCCAATAGCAACCAATCACAGCTCATGGTTCAATTTATCTGAAAGAGCCAAAAAAATACATGAGAAAACACAATAAAAGCAGTATCCGTAAAGTGAAGGCAAGTTAGAACCTGATCGCAGGAACTCCAGCCAAACAAACATGCATTTCACATATGGTTTGGACCTTTTTCTTTCCCTCATGGCTGTCTGTTTACCCCTGGACCTGCCTTGCACTTCTTTGCACCTTTTTCCCTGTTATGCCGTTTATTTCTACAGTCGAGATGTCATTTACAATGTACAACTGGCAATAGATTATGCTGATGTTTCAATGTCCTTTCTCACTATATGGCTCTGTTCACACAATGTCAAAAATATTGAAAAGGCATCCGATTTTCATATTTAAAAAAACGTCAGTTTTTGCAGCGATTTAACTGACTGCAATGGCAATGCATTGAAGTCAATGGGACGACAGACGTCCAATGCACACAGTGTATCGAAAAAACGTACGTTTTTGCCGTGGGCGTCAAAATAATGAACATGATCATTATTTTTGGATGTCTTTTGCAAACAGCGGACGTTTTTATTAGTTGTTCACACGCAGTTTTTCTTTTTCCACCGTTCTTTCTCCGTTTTTACTATTAAATTCAATGGACTTTCCAATTAAGCCGCATCCAAAGGGCAATTAGTAACCCCAAACTAAAATAATTTGCAAACACCCGTCATTGCACTAAGGGGCTGCTAAATGACGTCCATTATTTTAGACTCAAAATAACGGGTGTCATTTTAAACTGAGCTGAAAAAAACGTTGTGTGAACATAGCCTATGCCTTTTTGGCCAGGGGGTAGTTACTGAGATAGATAGATAGATAGATAGATAGATAGATAGATAGATAGATAGATAGATAGATAGATAGATAGATAGATAGATAGATAGATAGATAGATAGGAGATAGATATGTCTGCTTTTGTTGTGTTTTCTTATTTTAGCCTCATAGTATGTGATTTTACTGTTCTCTAGACATTCTTTTGCTCTTTCAAATATATTGGTATTTTTGTACCATGGAAAGGAACCACAAGGCCTTAATAGGTTTTTCTAGTTCTGTTTTACCAGAGTTTGTTGAAAAATGAAACCTAAACTGTGATTGGTTTCTATGGAAGACAACATACAGTTTTTATTCTCTGCCATAGATTTAACATAATTTTTTTTGTATTTGCTGCCATCAATAGAAGATGTTTAAGGGGTAACTAATAGCAGGTTAGAATTATGTTATGTTCCCATAGAGGAGAAGACACTAAGAATGAAGGTCATTTTCTTACCTTTATCCTCTGCTTTTTTCCCCTGAAATTCTATGTTTTATTAATATGTTAATTAGGAGGTTTGGTGCACTTGTTGTGACACAACAGCCTTTGGTTCTCCAATTCACCCACCTCTCCATGAATATTCATCCGATGCTCTCCAGTGATGAGTAGCCAGAGTGATGTCACTGCAGAACACAGGATCTATATTTATGAAGAGTGGGAGGACTGGTGTACCAAGGGCTGTTGTACCACCCTCAGTGCACCGAACCATCTAATTAACACATTCATTAATTAAACAGAGAATTACAGCAAATTGGCGCTGAGGATGAAGATAAGAAAACCACCTTCTTCCTAAGCTTCCCCTGCGCTCTGGGAACATAAGAACAGGTTACATTCTTCTAACCTACTGTTAGTTTCTCTATAAGTGCTCATGGATTTTTACTGAATGAGCAAAAGTTTTGCTAGAGGTAAATACTGAGCCATGTAGGTTAGATCAGAGCATGTTCCTACCCTCTTTGACATGACATAAGAAATGATTGTATAATATGTCCATGTGACCTACTGTATGTCCTGCTTTCTATTGGAAAATACCTCAATCCTTGCCCTAGTTAGACATCCATTTATGTACAGTCTTTAATGCCTGTTCATTATATTCATTGTTTAACTCCTATGGATTTGGTGGTACAGAAGTGCAGCAATGAATAGCACATCAGTCCTTTGTAACTAGGTTGGGGCACTCAACAATATGTAAACCCGCCTACTGTATTTTATTAATACAAATTAAGGGGGACATGTGTTTATCATTATTGATTCAGTTATCAAGGGATCAAGTGACTTTTCACTAATAATATTTGTTTTTCCAACAGCTATGCATATGTTGCGCAGGAAAGCGGATGGTTCCTTGCCCGCCATTAGTAAGTGGAAAAAATTAGAAAATGATATGGCATATTAATTAAATACAAAAAGAAAAAGAACCACACCCATATGATAGGGACTTTACCCACTTTTTTCATTCCTTCAAGTTGTGGTCTAAAATTGATTATATACTTATGAGGCCTACAGTATATTGTAGAACCAGTGTGGGGGAACATAGGGATCTTATCATTTCAGACCAGGCCCCAGTTGTATTAAAGCTATATCCTACCAATCCTGTGGGTAACAAATTCCATACTTCCAAATGCAGATAAGGTCCTTCACTTGGATCCTAAAAAATGTTGTTGGCTAGAATTTAAAGCGACTCTGTACCCATAATCTGCCCCCCCCCCCCCCCCCCAAACCGCTCGTACCTTCGGATAGCTGCTTTTAGTCCAAGATCTGTCCTGGGGTCCATTCGGCAGGTGATGCAGTTATTTTCCTAAAAAAACAACTTTTAAACTTGCAGTCCTGTGCCCAACGGCCGTTGCCTACATTGTGTATGCATTAGGCTGGCACAACCTCTCTGTCCCTCCTCCCCGCCCTCCTTATCATTAGGAATACTCCAGGCAAATAGCTTCCTGTTCCTAAGCTGTGTGAAAACTGAACATGGGCTGGATTGTTAAGGCACCTGTGCAATGTTCAGATGGGAGTAAATGTTCCAGTGGCATTCCTAATGATAAAGAGGGTGGGTAGGAGGGACGGAGGGGTGGTGCAAAGTTAGGGCACAGATACTCCCGTTGGGCACGGGGCTGCAAGTTTAAAAGTTGTTTTTTAGGACAATAACTGCATCAGGCCCCAGGACAGATCTTGAAGTATAAGCAGCTGTCCGAAGGTACAAGTGGTTTGGGGGGGGGGGGGGTCAGATTGTGGGTACTGAGTCACTTTAAACATGACAATAAAGAACATAAATAACTCTACTGGGATACAGGTAAAGCTGTCCGTAGGGGAAGTCTTATGACCCATAAGGCCACTAAAAAACAAACCTCCTCTCAATATAAGAAAGTGAGCAAAGCTCATAGGACGGCCTATATGGCCTTTCTCCTTGACCCTTTAGAGGCCACTAAGGGAGCAGGGCAGAAACTGACTTTGAACTCTGGCTAGAAAGAAGGGATAGAATACATCTAAAGATGTTGTATAACGTTGTAATGTGTGTTATTTAGTGAAATAATGCTTTACACCGCACTACCCCTTTAAGTCTTTTATGTGTAATATGGTCTGCTGAGTTGTTTTTCTCCACTGTGATGTTGTATGCGAACCTGCACCAATTATGTGTAAGGGTATGTTTACACTATGGAATCAGAGCACAATTCCAAGCGAAGTACGTGACGGGACTCCGCTTGAAGTTCTGCCTGTCCCATTGATTCAATAGGATGTCTCATGTACACTCTGCCATCTGCCCAAAGAATTGACATGTGCGCGTAAGACATTCCAATGAAGGAATGGGACAGGCGGAACTTCAACTGGAGTCTGTAGCGCAAATGCCACTTGAAATTGTGTGCTGATTCTGTAGTGTGAACATACCCTAATAGTTCTAAAACAAAAGAAGCTTATATGCAGGTATATAAATCACATTTTCAAACTTTAGTTTCTACTTCACAGATTACATCAGTCTAAATACTGTTTTCACTCCAAATCTTTTGTTCTATGTCCAGATAGTTTGCATGATGTGCTTAGGTTCTGGCCTATACTACCCAGGCAGGTGTTTCTCTTGCGGTGGAACAGGAAGAGTAAGGTCAGTTTTCTGCCATAGCCTTTTCTGTCATAGCCTGTCATAATATTCTATGAATAGAAGCTGTAGATCACTAGTTGCTAGTTTTAATTTATTCTTTTGCATTCTGTTTTATATTCTAGTCATATACTGTATTGCGTTCACATTTTTTCTAGTTACCCTCCAAAAATCAAATACATCTATCAGATGTAACAGTGTTACACCAGCCTAGTCATACGGTCCCTTACAATTAAAGGGATCCAAACACTAGTAATGAGCGAACAGTAAAATGTTCGAACTCGGGTCGAACTTTGAACAGTAGTGGTGTTTGGTTCGAGGTTCGATTCGAACTCCATTAAAGTCAGTGGGAGATGTTTGGGTTAATTTTTATGCCTATATAGGCAAGGAGAAGCTGGAATTTCCATCCAGAAGAGTAAACTGGATACATGGAACAACTTAGTGAAGAAAATTTGGCTCTAAGAATGACAGAAAATTAAGAGGGTAAAATACTTCATTCTCTTCAATGGATAACTGAGGTAGAAGAGTTGAGGCAGTGAGGTAGCAGAGTTGAAATGGTGAGGTAGCAGAGTTGAAGTAGTGAGGTAGCAGAGTTGAAATAGGGAGGTAGCAGAGTTGAGGTAGTGAAGGAGCAGAAGTTGAGGAAGTGAAGTAGCACAGTTGAGGTAGTGAAGTAACAGAGTTCAGAGTTGATGTAGCAGAGTTGAGATAGAGAGGTAGCTGAGTTGAGATAGAGAGGTAGCTGAGTTGAGGTAGTGAGGTAGCCGAGTTGAGGTAGCAGAGTTGCAAAGGTGAGGTAATAGAGTTAAAGTACTGAGGTAGCAGAGTTGCAGAGGTGATGTAGCAGATTCGAGATGGTGAAGTAGCAGAGCTGAGGTAGCAGAGTTGAGGTAGTGAAGTAGCAGTTGAGTTAGTGAGGTAGCAGAGTTGAGGCACGGGGTCAGGGGGTTATTCAGAGGAGTGCCATGGGGCCATGGGTGAGCTTTGGGGGAAAGCTGCAGGTGAGCTCTGGGGGGAGGGGTCAGTCAGGCGGGGCTGCATGGTGTCACAAGTGAGCTGGGGGGCATGTGCTACAATCAAAGGAGCAGGTATGCTCCGGGGTGGGGGGCAGTGGAAGGGGACTGCTGGCAGACAGGACAGAATGCCTCACAGTGAGATAGTTATGAGATGGTCATGTGATTTTAGCAGCCAATGAGATCCCTACACCTCATCAATGACGCTTCTGACACTTCTTTGTGCTCTGCACTGATTGGCTGGCAGAAAGGCACTCAGACTTGATCTCAAAGAACAGTAAAATATTCGAGTTCGAGAAAATCGAGATATTTGACTCAAACTAAGCTTTTCATGAACAATTCGATCTACACTACCAATCACCTCCCTGATGGAGAGTTAACTGGCCCCAGTACTTTACAGCTGTTGGGCACAACTTGCTGGCGGCAGGGCAATTAAAAAAAAATCATCTTGAGGCCCTGTTCACACAGTGTATTTTTTTAATAAATAACAGCTGTTGTTGCAGATCGCAACACCAGACGCTATTTATTGAAAGTCTGAAATAACGTTGCTTTTTATTGAACAATGTTCTGACATGTTCATTTTGTGCGGCCGCTATTAAGTGAATAGCGGGCGCACAAAATATACAGTGCACACAATGAAAGTATGGCTCACGGACGAGAAAATAATAAACAAGTAAACTCACTTACCCACTGGGACACCACCCTAGTCACTGACTGGCTCAGTGGGCAATCGCTCAGCCAGGCCGTGATGTTGCTGCTGGATGATTTTAATTTCACTGTTTGTGGAACTTCCTCTTCAATGCTCCGTCCCAGGTCCTGGTTTCTAGGCATGAGGCAAGAGCCGCAGCAGCATGTAGACATGCTGCCTCCACCCTCTTTGGCAGCCTGAGCGCTGTAAAACTTAAAGGGGTTGGCCACTTTATAGTAAAATTTATCACTTACTGACAGCTGCTCCCTTTGTACCTCGTAGAGATAAAATCAGACTCCCCTCCTCCAGGCTGTGCTGTCCTGTTCTGTAGTGTTTCTGTCCATAAGATGGCCAACATGGAAGAGCATGTGACCATGCCCTGGCCCCCAGTGTTCATCACTGAGCCTGTATGTGCCTATGGTGGACACAGGGGGGCGGGGCATGGTCACATGTTCCTCAATGCTGCAATTTTATACACAGAATCACCACAGTGCAGGGCAGCACCGCCTGGAGGAGGAAAGTCTGATTTTAGCTCTACGGGGTACACTGGGAGCTGCTGTCAGTATATACAGTAAGAATAGTTACTAATAGTGTACACACTGAACAATTTTACTATAAAGTGGCCAACCCCTTTAATGCAAAGGGCAGCAATCAGGTTAGTAATCAAGCGTTAGTGGCTGGAGACAGTGTGACTACATGCCACTGTGGCTCCGCCCTCATGCCTAGTTACTAGGTGCTAGGAACAAGCAATAAATGTGGATTTTTTTTTTATTATTGCCCCACCAGAGACTGCCACAGCTATATGGTACTGGGGTCAGGTCAGGCTCGGACTGGCCCACAGGGGAGCAGGGGAATCCCCCGGACTACCCCATAGTGGGCCCCTGACCAAGAGGTGGGCCTCCCTGTTTAGCAGCTCCAGGATAAGATATAATCCTCCAACACTGCTGCACACGCCTGTGAGTTATGTGCACTCATTTGTAAACCCCCCCCCCCTCCTATATGTAAACCTGCTGACAAGTTACTTGTGAGATAACGTCGCTGGTCACATACACAGCTCTGTACAAAGTCGCTATAATAACGTGAAAGGTTTGATGCTGGTTATATCTAGTGTATGTTGGGTGGGCCCCTAGAATCAAATTCCTTGGTGGGCCCAAGGTAACCCAGTCTGACACTGGGTCAGGTTACACCCTTTCATAGAGGTGACTCTTTTCTTTAACCCCTTAACGACATCGGGCGTACCCATACGCCCCCGTTGCCTGGGCTTTAACGCAAACGGGCGTATAGGTACGCCCGATGTTTCCCCGATCGCTATGTGTTCACACACAGCGGTCGGGGAAGATGGCCTGCTATAATGTATAGCAGGCCATCTTAGCTTCACGGCACGGGGGGTGGTTAACACCCCCCGTGCTTACGATCGCCGCTATAGGCTGATCAATTCAGATCAGCCAATAGCGGCGATCGGAACCTTTCCGGGTCATCGGTAACCCGATGACCCAGAAAAAAATGGCGGTCGGTGCTGTCCGAGGACGGCACCGACCGCCATTACTGTAAAAAGTAATGGTGGTCCCACAATATAGTAAATACCTGCCCTGGACCCCTCTGCTAGGTAGCCGAGGGGTCCAGAGCAGGTATTTGTACATTATTCACCTGTCCCGGGCTCCTGATCGGCGTCTTCCGGGTTCGCGGCGTCCTCATCTTCGTTCGGGTCTTCGGCTTCCTCCGTGACGTCACGTTCGGCTTCTCTCGGCTATTTTCGGCTCCAGCCTCGTCATTTTCCGGAATTTGCGGTCTGCTGCCCTCTAGCGGCTGATATGTGTAATACACTTATCAGCAGCTACAGGGATGTTCAGAATATAGAAAAAAAATTTATTTTTTTTTTCAAATTTTTTTTTTTCTATTTTCCACACCCTATCGCCGCTGAGTGTTGATCAGCATCGCACGAAAGTGCGCTGCTAATCAGCAACTCCTCCTTTTTGGCGTAGGGTGTTTTTTTTCTATATTCTACTGCCACGGTCTGCTGATAAGTGCCGCACATAAGTGCGGCATTTATCAGCAACTCCTTTGTTGGCGTAGGTTTTTTTTTTATACTTACTGTAAAAAAACACGTAAAAAAACACTACATTACACCACACTACATTGAATAAAGTTTGACACTACACCACTACATACCCCATATACTAGTCCCCGTATAAAGATGGCCCCTAGGGTGTTTTCGGTGTCGGACGCATACGTTATTATTGCCTCCGACACCGAAACAGCCAGTGAGGATGAATGGGGGGATCTTTCTTTCCTCCATTCATCCTCATCATCATCCTCATCATCCAGTGACATGTCTGGGGGGTAGCGTAGCGTACGCTGCCCCCCAGACACGTCTTTTCCGCCAGTACCGTCCCAATAAGAGATCACGGTATGGCGTGAAATTCTACAAACTCTGTGAGCGTACCTCTGGGTACACTTACAGATTTAGGGTACGTGCTCACTGCGGAATGGCGAAGGATAACCCTTCGTGCATTCTGCAGCTGGCACCCGCCGGCGGACTGATGCGGGCGCATGTCTCCACCCGTGTCATAGACTCCATGTTATGCATGGGCGGATTCCATCGTCCGTCCAAAGAATGAACACGTTGGACGGAGAGCGGAATCCGCCCGTGCATAGAATGGAGTCCATGACACGGACAGAGACGTGCGCCTGCATCACTCCGCCGGCGGGTGCCAACTGCGGAATGCACGAAGGGTTATCTGTCGCGATTCCGCAGTGTGCACGTACCCTTAGAGTGTATGTAGGAAGGGACACCCGAATCCAGCCCCCAGATGCCCCCTCTCCCCCCCCCCATCCTCGGAACAAGTGGGAAGATCGTCCGGGAACTGATCTTCCCACTGCTGGATAAAGGTCACCACCTGTACGGGGATAACTTTTATACCAGCACCCCCTTTTCCGGTCCCTCGCTGCCCTGTAGCTTGCGGCACGATCCGAACATATCAGAAGCAGTAATAAAGCCCTAATATTTAGCAGCCATGGAGCGGACCCAGCGCTTCTGGATATGAGGGACCCCGGATCGCACCAGGACAACATTTTCCAGGTGACGTCCCCCACACTGGAAAACAGGAGACCCCAGAAGAAGCGCAGAGTGTGGCGTAACAGGGGGATCAGGAAGGACAACATTTACCAGTGTGACACCTGTCCTGATCACCCCGGCCTCTGCATACTGGATCGCTCCAAGGCGCACCACACGTCATTGGGGTTCTACATTATCTAAATTCTGTCCCTTATTCCTATTTCAGGGGTCACGTTGATCCAGGGACTATTCTGATCGCCATTATGGAGTCGGGAAGGAATTTTCCCCTGTGATGAGGCTACTGTCGTCTGCCTTACGAGGGGTTTTTGCCTTCCTCTGGATCAACACAGGTTGAATTTGATGGACACCTGTCATTTCCAACCTTATAAACTAATAATTGGCCTAATACCCCCAAATAAATTAGAATTTTCCCTTTTCCCCAGCTAAGTAGGTATGGCCGCCATTCCCATTAGAGGATGCCATGATGCAATTACAAAGCCTCTGTGCGGCCAGGACAGTAGAAACCCCCCACAAGTGACCCCATTCTGGAAACTACACCCAATAAGGAATCTAACAAGGGGGGCAGCGGGGATATGGCCCCCTGGTGACGGCCACATTTGGGATGTGAAAATGAAAAAAATTGTATTTTTTATTTTCTCGGCACATGTTCTACGTAAGTGCCCGTCACCAGTGGGGTCCATATCCTCACTGCACCCCTTGTTAGATTCCTTATGGGGTGTAGTTCCCAGAATGGGGTCACTTGTCGGGGGTTTCTACTGTCCTGGCAGCACAGAAGCTTTGTAATTGCGACATGGCCTCTATCCTCCATTTCAGCCTCTAAATGGCGCTCTGTCCCTTTGGTGGCTTGCCCTGTGCCCATATGGCACATTATGCCCACATGTGGGGTATTTTCGTACTCAGGGGAAATTACCCTACACGTTTTGTGTTCATTTTCTTTTTTAACCCCTTGTGGAAATGAAAAAAAATCAAGGCTAGACCAACATTTAGTGTAATTTTTGTAAAATTTTTACTCTAAATCATTAATCTTGTCATGATTTTTTCATTTTCACAAGGGGTTAAAAGAGAAAAAAAATAAAAATTTAATGTGTAGCGCAATTTCCCCTGAGTACGGAAATACCCCACATGTGTACATAAAGCGCCATGCGGGTGCAGGGTAAGCCTCCGAAGGGACGGAGCGCCATTTGGTTTTTGAAGGCTGGATTTGGATGGAATGGATTTCGAGGGGCCATGTTGCATTCAAAAGGCCCCTGTGTTGCCAAGACAGTTGAAACCCCCCACAAGTGACCCCATTATGGAAACTGCACCCCTCAGGGAATGTAACAAGGGGTGAGCATAGTGAGCATATGGACCCCACTGGTGACGGGCACAAATGTGGAACAATGTGACGTGAAAATGAAATATTACATTTTTTACACTATAATGTTGGTTTAGCCTTGAATTTATCATTTTCACAAGGGGTTAAAAGAGGAAAAAAAAACAAAATGTGTAGAGCAATTTCCCCCGAGTCCGTAAATACCCCACATGTGGACATAAAGCGCCATGTGGGCGCAGGGCAAGCCTCCCAAGGGAAGGAGCGCCATTTGGATTTTGGAGGTTGGATTTGGCTAGAATGGATGATGAAAGCCATGTCGCATTTACAGAGCCCTCGTGCTGCCAAAACACTGGAAACCCCCCACAAGTGACCCCATTCTGGAAAATTCACCCCTCAAGGAATCTAACAAGGGGTGCAGTGAGGATATGGACCCCTTGATGACGGGCACATTTGTGCCATGAAAGTGAAAAAATGAAATTTTTTACTTTTACGTCACATTGTTCCACATTTGTGCCCGTCACCAGTCGGGTCCATATGATCACTGCCCCCCTTGTTAGATTCCTTGAGGGGTGTAGTTTCCAGAATGGGGTCACTTGTGGGGGGTTTCCAGTGTCTTGGCAGCACAAGGGCTCTGTAAATGCGACATGGCGCTTGAAATCCTTTTCAGTGAAATTCAGCTTCCAAAAGCCAATTGGCGCTCCTTCCCTTTGGAGGCTCGTCCTGCGCCCCCTTGGCACTTTATCGCCACATGTGGGGTATTTCCGTACTCGGGAGAAACTGCGCTACACATTTTGTGTCTTTTTTTGCCTCTTATCCCTTTAAGAAAATGAAAAATTGAAGGCTAGAACAACGTTTTAGTGTAAAAAAAAAAAAAAAAAATTTCACGCCATATTGTTCGGAAAATCTGTGAAGCACCTATGGGGTCCAGATGCTCACCGCACCCCTTGTTACATTCCTTGAGGGGTGTAGTTTTCTAAATGGTGTCCCTTTAGGGGTGTTTTTTAGGTTTTGGCACCCCAGAGCCTCTGCCAACCTGAAGTGGTACAGTCAAAAATGACCAAATATAACGGAGGCGTTGAAAATCACTAGGCGCTCCCTTATATCTGAGGCTTGTGGTTGCGTCAAATAGCGCAATAGGGCCACATATGGGGTATTTCTATAAACTGCAGAAACGGGACAATAATTATTGGGGTGCATTTCTCTGGTAATAGGTTTATAATTATGAAAAATATTGGATTACAATAAAATCTCTGCACAGAAAATTAAAATTTTCAAATTCCTTACACACTTAGCTTTTATTTCTGTGACTTCCCTAAAGGGTTAAAACACTTTCTGGATATGCTTTTGCAGAGTTTGGGGGGTGCAGTTTCTGAAATGGGGTGCTTTGTGGGGCTTTCTAACATACAGGCCCCTCAAATACACTTTAAACCTGAACAGGTCCCTAAAAATATCTGATTTTGAAATTTGACTGAAAATTTGGAAATTTGCTGCTAATGTTTTAAGGTCCCTATTGTCTAAAAAAAATGAAAGATAGTTTAATAAATGCCGCCAACATAAAGTAGACATGTTGCTAATGCTATTTAATATATAATTTATGTGGTATAACCACTTTCTGTATACGCAAAAAAGTTTCAAAGTTGGAAAAATGCATTTTTTCACATTTTTTCACATTATTTGGGATTTTTTCATAAAGATTTGTTATGAGTATCGACTCCAATTTACCAGAAATGTAAAGTACAATATGTCACAAGAAAACAATCTCAGAATCAGCCGGATAGGTAAAAGCATCCCGAAGTTATTAATGACTAAAGTGACACAGGTCATATTCATAAAATTTGTCTCTGTCATTAAGGCCATTTCAGGCTCTGTCCTTAAGGGGTTAAAGGGCTTCAGCAATAATAAGGGCTGTATTACACGGCCTGGATCACTATGTAGGCGAGTGCTGATCTGCTAGAGTGGCGCTCGCTTACTAAGGCCATACACAGCCCCATAATCTTGCAGCAAAAGGACATTGTAAGCGATGTCCATGCAGCCCTTGTAAAATAATAAACTTACATACCTCTCTGTGCTCCCTGATGTCCTGCTAGCTTTGGCCCACTCCCTGCAGTATCTGAAGTCACAGGCACTGTCCCAGTGATTGGCCTGTCACTTCTGACACTGCCGGGAGCCAGCCAAAGCTAGCTGGACATCAGGGAGCACGGAGAGGTATGTAAGTTTATTTTTATTTTTACAGATTTATCATTATTACACTTAGTAATGCGTGCCCGGCAGACAATGATTTTAGGTCAGGACCTGAAGGCACACTCAGCCGATGATTGTTGTGATAGGCTGATCGTTGTCTTTATTACATGGAGCGATGATCGGCCAAATCGCCTGATTAGACAGATTATGGCTTTGTGTAATTATGCCCTAAACCTACAGAAATGTAATTGCAAATTTGTATGTGATTTGTGAGAGTTATTCAAAGGGTTTTTCTGACCAAAAATTATTAATCTTATGTTAGGCCATCAATAGTTGATCAGCAAGGTCAAGGATTCCAGTTCTTGTACTTTATTTTTAATGCTGCAGTAACTCAACAATCAGCTGGAATAATGGTGTTGGCAAGTGTCAACATGCACTCTTAGGCCATGTTCCCAGTATGTAAGTTTCATAATAATCATTGCCATTGTAACAACGGACGTGATTACTATGGACCTTACGTAGGGCCCGATTTGGCCGATTATCGCTCAGTGGAATAGAGAAAACGATCAGCCAATGATCGTGTCATCGGCTGATCGTTTATTTAGGCCCAAACCTAAAATCATCGGTCACCCACCGCGCACCATACATTACCTAGCAGGGTTTCTACTCTGCTCCGTCTTCCTCCCCGGGTCCCAAGCTGCCAGACCACTCAGCCAATCACTGTCCAGGACATCCGCGGCCAGTCATTGGCTGAGCATTCTGACAGCTCAGTCAGGCCCCACCGAAGCTGCTGCTGCGCCGCGGGACCCGGGGAGGCAGACGGAGCAGAGGAGAAGCCCTGCTAGGTAATGTATGCTGCAAGGGCTGCAAGGGCTGCAAGGACATTTGTAACAATGTCCCTGCAGCCCTCGCTAAATGATCATTGGGCCTTGGAATAGGCCCAGTAAAGAGCGCCGATCCAGCAGATCGACGCTCGTTTACATTATTGATCGGGCCCGTGGAATAGGGGCCTTAGGCTATGTTCACACAACGTATGTGTTGTAGAAATCATCCGTGATTTATACAGCACACATGTTGTATGTGAATGCATAGAATCCCGACCAGAGTGTATACACACAGTATACACTCCATCCGGGATCACTAGCAGTGCCGCAAGAAACTCATATGTCCATTGTCTGCGGCCGCTATTCCACCGGATCCTGTTGCTTCTTGAGTTGGGACCCAAGTCATGACGTGTGAGACACGCTCAGACAGTAGGGGTCCGTAACGGGGTCCCGCCTTGGCCACTGACTAGCTGAGCGGCCCTGACATGTCATGACCCAGGTCCCAACACAGCGTTGGTACGCGGTATCAGTGCTGGAGCTGGGGAGGTAAGAGCATGGTATTTAATTCAGCCTGGGACTTACAAAAAAATCGCCCTGCCCGGAGTTGTGCTTTAACGGTCTTTTGTTGACCATAACAACCAATCAGAGCTCAACTTTCATTTTACAAGGACTTTTAAATATTTAAAAGCTGAGCTGTAATTGGTTGCTATGAGCAACAAATAACATTCTTACTGTAAGACTGCTGAGCAAATCTACCCTTTAGGGTTTCCACCATCCCAATAAAAAAATACTAGGGCCTATTTCCATTGCATAATTTTGCTATTTTGATTTACTTCTTACAACTGCTTCAAATACAGTGATCCCTCACTAAAAGGCCATCTCTTCGAGCAGTCCATCCACTTATGCAAATTTTATGGGACTGATTTTTAGTCCACCAAACATTATGCATTGTGAACATTTTCTTGAAGCCTAGCCCCCTAGAAGACCACTTTAAATTGTAATTTTGGGTGGTATTCTAAAAGAGGTTTCACAGCTTTTTAACACAAGAGTGAAAATAAAACTGAAACATAGGAAAAGCCAAAGAGAGAGGTCCACTTGTTTTTTTTAGGGACAATGGTACGCTACTGCTATAAAAGCACCAATCTGCAAAACCAATTTAAAAAAGTGTCCATATTGTGGCCACATACAAGGGATCTGTCAGCACTCCTGACCTGCAATATTTACAGTCCATCATTAAATAAAATAAAATCTCAGTTTCGTCTTTCTACAGGTGCGGGCTGTGTTTTGGCAGAGGAAGAGTAAGGTGTATTCCTTGCATTGGCCAAGGGAGAATGATTACCTTTTTACAGATGAAAATAAAATGGTAAGAACATAAGGACATTGCCAGCTCTGTTGGAATGTATCACCAATACAATTCCAGGGTATGGCTATGTTCACACAACATTTTGTACTTTGGACTTTGGGTGTGTCTTAATGGAAAGGTCCATTGAATTTAATAGTAAAAACAGAGAAAGAACGGTGACAAAAGAAAAACTGTGTATGAACAACTAATAAAAAACGTCCGCTGTTTGCAAAAGACGTCCGAAAATAATGATCATGTCCATTATTTTGATGCCCGCGGCAAAAATGTCCGTTATTCAATGCATTGTGTGCATTGGACGTCTGTCTTCCCATTGACTTCAATGCATTGCCATTGAATATGAAAATCGCCCGCCTTTTCAATATTTTTGACGTTGTGTGAACATAGCCTATATGTATATAAAAAAGTATCAGCACAGCTGTCCGTCTTCCTCTATATAATAGTCATATAGTTACAAAATAATACCACTATACAACAAACAAATATACCAATATTACCACCATACATTTTACCATCATATGAACAAAGTCACTGTACTGAGATCAGCATCATATAAACACTAAATAATACCACCACACAATGACCGCATATTACCATCCCATAGTGACTAAATAGTATCACCAATATTAACGCAACACATAGGAAAAATATTACTGCCACTGAATAAAACCCACTGTCCAACATTACCCCCACATAGTGACAGTATAGTGATTACATTGTAGTTACATCCAGTGATGCACAGGTGACGTCTTCTTCCATCAGAGTTGCTAACTTTCCCCATTCTTCTGCATTCGGTCCGGACCATCATGAAGACTTTTCTAGCCATGAATTGTCCCCCCTGCAGCATCTATTGGACAAACATTTTAGGCTCTGCATGTTTCCAGCACCCTCCCCACCTCTACACAAATACCCCATACATAGTGCCTCAAACATGAATAGTTTCTCCTATTAAAAAACTACACAGTAATTAGTCCCTTCTGTTCATCCACATTAAATACCTCCCTTTTTCCCTGACACTTAATAAGATACCTTCTGCCCCTTCAAACTATTGTAATGTCCCCTTTTTGCCCCCAAGTAGTAATAATCCCCCTCCTGTGCCCCACAAGTAATAATAATGATCCCCCCTGTGCCCCAAGCAGTAATAATTCACCAGAAATAGCAATACGCCCTCTTTTGATGCCCTAGTAGTGATAATCCCTTCTCCTGTGACCCCATGTAGTGATAATCCCCCTTCTGTGGCCAGAAATAGCAATAATCCCCTTCCTGTGCCCTCCAAGTAGTTATAATCCCCTCTCCTGTCCCCCCAAGTAGTGATAAGCCCCCATTCCATGTCCTATGCCCCCCAAGTAGTGATTTCAGTTTTTCACTTTTACATGCACTGGAGAAATAGAAAGTGGGGGTGGGGGTTTATAGGGGTGAACAATGATGATACAACAGTTTATAGGCTTTTAATCTGCCGTTTGAAGGTGAAGATACCCAGAAAAGGGTTTTCTTGCACAAACCAACCATTGGTTGATTGTAAATCCTCGCAGGCAGGGTCCTCTATCCCTATGTATCAGTCTGCCATCTGCTTTATTCATCTAACAGGTTTTGAATTTGTACTGTTTCTGTTTGTCAACCCCTATCGCTTGTACAGCGCTCTGGAATCAAGGGCACTTTAAAAATAAATAATAATAATAGTAATAATAATAATAATAATAATTATTGATGTGTGTTCCTGCAGGAAAAATCACTTTGACAAGTTTGTGTCCAATAGAAACTCAGAATTCCCTTCTGAAAAAGTTGACAAAGTGTCTGGAAAAACCATCTTCTCAGACGAGGATACATTGGTGAGACAAATTTTTCCTCCTGATGCTGACAGCATATAGACTCAACCATTCAAACCCCAACTAAAAACCCTGCCCACCGCCAGAAAATAAACACAAAGACAAGAACTTTCTTTTGCTGAGTGATGGCCGGCCACAAGCTTTAATTTCTAAAATGTAAAACACATAAATGGGTACATAGTGCCAAACTCAGGAGAGGGGTGTAGCGCTGTGCTCTCTGTCAGATTGTTACCGCACACTTGCCTTACGATCCCTCATCTGGTAAAATGCAACCAAAACAAAAAAAGAGAGTGGCAAAACCTGTTGCCTCTCTGGGTCTGAGGCGAATAAGTAGGGAGGAGGATGACGTGAGCTATTTGAGTAACTAAACGGGAGTGTCTACAGATGTGGGGAGGCCCTGATTGGGCTCTCAAACCCAAGCCCTCCTCTACTGCACCTGGTGCCCAGCAGCAGTCTGACAGTGAATGAGAGTTACTTCCAGAATCAGCAATTCTGGTGGAAAATTATGGTAGTAGCTTATAATGGGAAAGGGTAGGGGGGTGCCACATGCTGTCAGTAGGCACCCTCCCTACATTGTCGGGTGCCTTCCATGGGAAATATATATATTTATATATCTAGACCTCAGGGAGCTGCTCTGGCCTGTAATAGGCTTGTTAACAGAGACAGGACCTTTGTGAGGTACCCTCGATAGGGATTAATATTCTGAGTATACTTGAGAATGGCTCAGTATGTTTTAAAGAGCCGAAACGGTGTTCTTTTTTGTATGCATATGGCAAAAAAAATAAAATAAATTTTTTGATATTGGAGAGACGCTGGCCAACCCAGTGGAGGACTGTGCGTCTTAGTGGGGAATCTGCTGTTTCCACTAGGAGCATATTTCTAGCATTAAGTAGGATATAAAATGTATATTGTGTTAAATACACATAGCAAAGGAGTACAATTAAAAGTTAACCCCATCCAGAACATAGGAGATACCTAGCAAATTGGTGGAGTCAACTGCTGGGACTGATCATGAGAACATTACCAAGTCCAGCAATACTCTGAAGCCCCACAGAGAATAAATGGAGTGGGTACTGAGTCTGTGGATAGGATATAACTTTTAATTTTGGGATAACAATTTGAATAAGAAATTATATATTTTTGGACACTGAATATGGGCTTTTTTTTTTTTTTTTAGAATTGGCTAACAATTACGCAATAAATGGCTGTATGGGACTGTATTTTAGCATTTACCATAAGAAGGTACTATTTAGACATTGGGGTTGATTTACCGTATTTTCGACATTATAGAAAAACTTTTTATCCCCGAAAAATCTGCCTAGAAGTCAGGGGTCGTCTTATACACCGGAAAATGGTCACCGCATATGGTGGGGGCTCAAAAATGGACGCATCCCCACCGTATGTGGCGACCCCTATAAAAAACAAACGATTCAACTCACCTGTCACCCATTCCCGCCAGCTACGCGTTTCCCTTCATGTTTTCGGCGCAGGCAGTGTGATGCAGAGCCTGCTCCAGAAGTCTGCGGAGCTCTCCTGGGCAGCCGAACGTCTCATCGGAGAAGCTCTGAGTCGCTCGGCTGCTGGGAGAGCAGAGGTTTCAGGGACTTCTAGCACAGGCAGTGTCTCTGCATCACACTGCCTGTGCCGGGAACACGGCAGGAGACACGCGGCTGCCGGGAGGAGCTGCCGGAAACGGGTGACAGGTGAGTTGATTTTTTAAATTATTTTTTTCTATGTAGACCCTGCAGAGTCGGGCAATGGGGTGGGTGGTTCCTACCTCCCGCTTCACTTAACCCCTGCCTGACCGCAGCAGGGCTTCGGCTGGTAAACCCTGCTGTGCTCAGGCAGGGGTAAAATTTTCCGGCGTATAACAAATAATTATAATAATAAATTAAAACCTAATATTCCTCCCACACTAGAAGTGGCTCATGTGGCTCATGTTTAGAATGGAAAACCTGTCAAGAAATGATGGTTTGCATAATAATTATGTCAGTTATGGTATTTAAAGGACATGCCCAGGATACCCACTTTTCATTTTTTAAGCACAATATGATGGGTTTGTCAGGTTTCTGCCATTTTTGTGTCATACACCATTAGTATATAAGGACAGTACAATGGCAGGGAAAATAGACACAAGACAAACACTTTTTTGATGGAACAACATTAGTAAATCATCCCCATTATGTCAGTTTTTTATGACTGCCTGTCATTTTATGGTTCTTTACATGGGCTGCCTCTATGACATTTATGCCATTGCTCTACAACAAGATCATAGCAAACATAGTATAGTCCTGAAGTCTAAATCGTTGTGCTAAATGCTCAATATAAAATTGCTTAGTTCTATTATTTATATATCTACAAACATAGCAATATCAGCACTGCCATATCTTGGCAAATCTTGTTGAAAACATGTTTTGCTTGCAGGTCCGGCCAGTTACCGCATTCTCTGATCCATCCATTAATGAATCTTTTCGGAACATCCTTAAGGAGCATGCAAAGCTTTCTAAACATTATAAAATCCTGAGACAGGTAAATAGGCAAATTACTGCAAATAAGAACAGTTCTTTTCCATTAGAAAAAAAGAAGATTTTAATATTGCAGCTCAATACGGCCAAGGACCTGGCTGATGACTTTGCTAATTGGAGTTAGTGGTACTTGACATATTTGGTATAAATGATCATCTTGGGGCATATCAGAATTTATTCCAGTCATTGTTGTCAGTAACTGAGCCTTCTCATTCTCTCAATGTCCATCTATCACTCTCTTAGGGTACTATTACACTAAACGATATTCGGCCGATTATCGCTCCATGTAATAAATACAACGATCAGCCGATGACAACGATCATCAGCTGATCGTTGATATAGGTTCTGACCTATTTTCGTTGGGCGCTGACCGCGCACCGCTACGTGTAATAGCGGTGCGCGGCCAGCGACTGACGATATACATTACCTATCCACGTTCCAGGGCTGCTCCTGCGGTCTTCTCCCCGGGTCCCCCTCGCTCTAGTTTCTAGTTTCTAGTTGGCCTGTCAGCTGACGGTCGGCGGTCCCGGCCTGTGACTGGCTGAGCAGCCTGTCAGCTGACAGGCCGCTCTGAAGCTAGACCTGTGGAGAAGCGGACCGCAGCAGCAGCCCTGGAGCGTGGATAGGTAATGTATATAGTTAAACAAGAGCTGCAAGGACATCGGTAGCGATGTCCTTGCAGCCCTTGTTGAACGATTATCGGATCGTGTAATAGGTCCAGTAAACGAGCAATGACCTAGCAGATCGCTGCTCGTTTACAGGTATTATCGGCCCGTGTAATACCACCCTCACTGTCTATGTCATTCTCTTTCTTCTCGGTCTTCCACATTAAAGCCCCTATTAAATAGACCAATCTGGAGGAGCACGCAAGCGCCGACCTATCAGATCAGCGCCTGCTTGCTCCTTGTTACCTGTTTGTTGACAGCACTATTAAAGACGCTGACAGCCAGCAGGTCAGAGCAAGGGGTCGCAGGGGGGTCACGAAGAGGTGCGAAAGGAGCTGCCCATAGCAGGAGCCCATTTTTTTTTCAACATGTTGAAAGACAAGGATCACCCAACATTGTGCATGATTGTTTCCTTTTAACAGAAGCTATTACACCAAGCGATTATCGGCCATAACAGACGATAATTGACCAAATGCGGGCGATAATTGCTTGGTGTAATGAGGCCTTAACATTCTCTCTCCCTCAGGCTATGTTCAAACAACGTCTTTATGGGCTGTTTTACAGTCATTTGGCTGTTTCACAGACATTTCTTTGGACGTCAGTCATTTGCATAAAACGAATGCGTTTGGTGCCAAAATGACGGCCGTCCAAAAGCAAAATGACAGCGAAACAGTCAAAAAAAGCCGTTGTGTGAACATAGCCTCACACTGTCTCTCGCTTTATTACTTTCACAAACTCTCTCTCCCAAACTCACTCTCTAATTTTCACTCTTTCAAGTTCTATCTCTTAATCACTCCCTCACCTTCTAACACTCACTCTCTCTCCTACAGCATCAAAAGATCGAGTTGGTGCCTCTCTCCAAGGTGTATTATGAATGGAAAGGGGAACATGGTGCATATTATGTCTATGGAGTGGAGAACAAAGCATATTGTGACAGCTACCCTAAAAGATGTGTGATCATGTGACCAGTACAGTAAATACACCCAAGAAATGCTCAGAGGTTTCCTGTTATCTAGTCACTGATGTACAATTATTTCAAGGTGTATTATAAGACTTTTTTGATACATAAGATATTTAGCTGCACCCATCCTTTCCCCTCTCCGAAGATGCATAAAGAGTAATTTCACCCACATTTGCACCAGTAAATCTGGGCCAATGTATCTGATTCCCAATCTCTATGGCCAAGTCTTGTCTCTTATTTAATTCTCTGTTAAACCACTTTTTTTTCTTAATTTTTACTGTAATCTGACATTTAAATAAACTTTTAAACTATCCTCACACATGTTGTGTGGCTGAGGAACCTCTCTCAAAGTGATTAAATCTGTGTTTAGGTATCGCGAGTTAAAGGATTATTCCCATCTCGACTAATATAGTTATGATTTTAGTGTTTGTTTTTTTACATTTTAATGAAAAAATGTAATTTTTGGGAGATGAGCTCTAGTTTTTATTGGGGTTTTTCTGAAGTATATAAAAGGTCTTATTTTTGGAGGGAGAAGAGTAGGATGGAAGGGTCCGCATGGCATTGAAAGAGTTTACTGTCAGAAAAAATATATATATAAATATATATATATATATATATATATATATATATATATATATATATATATATATATAATGTTAGCTGTGTGCTGGTGGTGAGGGGAGCTTCTCCCCCCTGTCAGATCCTTCACATGCTGGCCAGGACACAACTTATATAGTTACACTTGTAGGACTCATCAAGTTAAAGGGATTGTTCAACAATCAGCAAAAAAAAAAAAATTGCTGGTGTTGTGTCCAAGGCTTATGTTACTATCCCTGCCATATTGTCTTTTTTTTTAGCTGCTGTGGAGCTGTTCCCTACCATCCATATTATCTTCACTTCCTGTTTTATATTGTGTTTGCCTGTGAGGTGTAAAACTACTGAAGCCAGCTTTCTTTGTGTGTCCTTTTGTCCCCTTTATAGATGGCTCCTCATCGTTCTACAAACTACACATCTGTATTGGCCCCTTTACACCCTAGTTTAGTGGGTAGCCCCATAGATGGCCCCATGTGCATCTCCTAGAAAGCCCTCCCCTGTGTAGTCCCCCTATAGTATATGTGTGGTGTACTGTGTGACGCCACTACTGTGGTGGTTGATCGAAGTATAGGTCGGCCAGATGGTAGGTTGGGTACACAGGTATGGAGGCACACCTGCTTTGATTTTAGAGTGGGATACTTATCACGGTGGTCCAGAGTGGAGTTGTGACCCACCCGGACTATCAGTACCGCCACCCACAGAAAGGGGAGATGACTCAAGGATGTGGTATCTACAGTGTAGGTGCTTGGGTGATAATCACTGAGTCCTGTTAGCATAAATAAATCTTCTTTACCATAGAAATACTTAGTACAATAGCTGATAACAGACTGTAGACTTGATAAGACAGGAGCTGTGCTGAGGATCTTTAGTGTAACAGAGCAGTTTAGAGGAGTTTGTGCTGATAGTCCAGAACAGTGGGGAGAAGTTTAGACTGCAGGTTTAGAGTAAAGGAGAGAAGTAGGTTGTGAGAGTCCCAACCCAAGTAGTAATGTGCTCTGCCGGAACTTTAAAAGAAGTAGAAGTAGTAGAATACTGAAGACTTAAAAATAGACGTTTACTTGTGCCTGTGTTTTGACCTTTGTCGCTAAAACACCTTTTGCCCACCAGTGTAGGGTGACCTGTCCCGCGAGGGTGACAAGCCCCAGATCTTGTTACCTAGGTTGAGCAGAGTGGCCAAGATTTTCTGGTTACACCCACGCTGCGATATAAAGTATGTAGGCTTCTAGCAACTTTGCTCTATCCGGATCAGTTCCTTTGGTTATCAGGATACTGTCCTGCACCTTTAGACTTGTTCTCGAAGTGGATTGGGGTTTCTCTGACTTGTCCTCTCCCTTGAGTAGCTTAACATTGCATAGTTTGTGGAAATGCTGCTTTCAAGAAGAAGGTGTCTAAGTCTCTCATCTGTGTCTGATCTACTCAGCAACCAGAGTAAGACTACTGACTAGTTCTGGAGTGGGGACCTGGCAAAGGGCTCAGGGCCCAGCTGGACCACGACAGGGACCAACTTGTTCTGCATCCTCTCTACTCAACAACCAAACTAAGACTATTCACTAAACTGTGTGTATGCTTCCTCTTTCCATGTGACAACCTTCTACAGGTGGTGTAATATCCCCTGCGAGTGGTGGAGAAGATAAGCATAGAAGAAAATAGCTCAGAAATAGCTCAGAGATAGGTAGAGAAGAAGAGAAGCTCCTCATTGGTGTACAAATCACAATAAACAATAACCCTTTGGTTACCTGCAGCTGTACAAAACATAAGTACATTTACAATCAACAGTGTCATCTTGTGGCAAAACTTAGGTGCTGCTTCATTGCCACAGTTTACTTGAGTACAGACTTTTGCGAAGGGTGTAACAATAAGTAACACCTGTGGTGGGACACCACAGATGACCTCCATTGTGCATCCCCTAAAGTATATGCCCCCCTCTCTGTAGCCCCTCCTTATAGATCGCCCCTCTGTGTAGTCCACTATAGTACATGCCCCTCACTGTGCATCCCCTATTGTATACACAACCCCTGTGTAGTCCCCCTTTAGATGGCCCATTTGTTGTCCCCCTCTGTGTATCCCCTATAGCAGTGCTTCTCAAACTTTTTCAGTTCGGGCCTCAGCAACCAAACCACAGTGTTGCTCGGGCCTCACCATTGGTGGACGCCGAAGCCAGAAGTGAAATAGAGTTAAAAGATTATCAGGGTCAGGGATGTAAGGGCAGGGAGCAGAGGGCAGAGATAAGGGGGCAGGGATGTAAGGGCAGGGAGCAGAGGGCAGAGATGTGGGGGCAGGGAGCAGAGATGTGGGGGCAGGGAGCAGAGGGCAGAGATAAGGGGGCAGGGATGTAAGGGCAGCGATGTAAGGGAAGGGAGCAGAGGGCAGAGATGTGGGGGCAGGGAGAAGAGGGCAGAGATGTGGGGGCAGGGAGCAGAGGGCAGAGATGTGGGGGCAGGGAGCAGAGGGCAGAGATAAGGGGGCAGGTATTTAAGGGCAGGGAGCAGAGGGCAGAGATGTGGGGGCAGGGGGCAGAGATGTGTGGGCAGGGAGCAGAGGGCAGATATGTGGAGGTAGGGAGCAGAGGGCAGAGATGTGGGGGCAGGGAGCAGAGGGCAGAGATGTGGGGGCAGGGAGCAGAGGGCAGAGATAAGGGGCCAGAGGGCAGAGATGTGGGCACAGGGAGCAGAGGGTAGAGATGTGGGCACAGGGAGCAGAGGGCAGAGATATGGGAACAGAGGGCAGAGATGTGGGCACAGGGTGCAGAGGGCAGAGATGTGGGCACAGGGAGCAGAGGGCAGAGATGTGGGCACAGGGAGCAGAGTGCAGAGATGTGGGCACAGGGCAGGGATGTGGGCAGAGGGCAGGGATGTGGGCACAGGGAGCAGAGGGCAGAGATGTGGGCAGAGGGCAGAGATGTGGGCACAGGGAGCAGAGGGCAGGGATGTGGGCAGAGGGCAGGGATGTGGGCAGAGGGCAGGGATGTAAGCAGAGGGCAGGGATGTGGGCAGAGGGAGCAGAGGGCAGGGATGTGGGCAGAGGGCAGGGATGTGGGCAGAGGGCAGGGATGTGGGCACAGGGCAGAGATGTGGGCACAGGGAGCAGAGGGCAGGGATGTAGGCAGAGGGCAGGGATGTGGGCAGAGGGCAGGGATGTGAGCAGAGGGCAGGGATGTGGGCAGAGGGAGCAGAGGGCAGGGATGTGGGCAGGGGGCAGGGATGTGGGCAGAGGGCAGGGATGTGGGCACAGGGAGCAGAGGGCAGGGATGTGGGAAGAGGGCAGGGATGTGGGCAGAGGGCAGGGATGTGAGCAGAGGGCAGGGATGTGGGCAGAGGGCAGGGATGTGGGCAGAGGGAGCAGAGGGCAGGGATGTGGGCACAGGGAGCAGAGGGCAGGGATGTGGGCACAGGGCAGGGATGTGGGCACAGGGAGCAGAGATGTGGGCAGAGGGCAGAGATGTGGGCACAGGGAGCAGAGGGCAGGGATGTAGGCAGAGGGCAGGGATGTGGGCACAGGGAGCAGAGGGCAGGGATGTAGGCAGAGGGCAGGGATGTGGGCAGAGGGCAGGGATGTGAGCAGAGGGCAGGGATGTGGGCAGAGGGCAGGGATGTGAGCAGAGGGCAGGGATGTGGGCAGAGGGAGCAGAGGGCAGGGATGTGGGCACAGGGAGCAGAGGGCAGGGATGTGGGCAGAGGGCAGGGATGTGGGCACAGGGAGCAGAGATGTGGGCAGAGGGCAGAGATGTGGGCACAGGGAGCAGAGGGCAGGGATGTAGGCAGAGGGCAGGGATGTGGGCACAGGGAGCAGAGGGCAGGGATGTAGGCAGAGGGCAGGGATGTGGGCAGAGGGCAGGGATGTGGGCAGAGGGAGCAGAGGGCAGGGATGTGGGCAGAGGGAGCAGAGGGCAGGGATGTGGGCAGAGGGCAGAGATGTGGGCACAGGGAGCAGAGGGCAGGGATGTGGGCAGGGGGCAGGGATGTGGGCAGAGGGCAGGGATGTGTGAGGTGTGTGTGTCTGCACACATCCCTTGCTCTCACCGCTGGACCTGAGAAGTTTGAGGCTTGTCAGAGCTGAGGGGAGGGGGGAATTTGTTGAGAGCTTATTTAAGGTGGAACAGACAGCCTGAACCTCGGCCACCAGAAAGATTAACCTTTACTGCTGGCCGAGGTTCAGGCTACCTTAACAAATCCCCCTCTCCTCTGCTCAGGGAAGCTCTCAGCTGACAAGCCTCCATTCCGTGTGCACACTCAGGCCGTCAGGAAGTGCAGCCGCCAGCCTGAGAGTGTGCTTACATGAATATGCACGGAGGAACAGTGATGGGGACTCTGACAGAGCCGGGCGGGCATCAGTCACTGCTCACAGCCTGCTGTTTGGCTACAGTCCCGCGCCTCACCAACCTGTGACCCTCACACTTTGAGAAGCGCTGCCCTATAATATAGCCCCCCCCCCCCCCCCCCCCGTGTAGTTCACTTATAAATGCCCCCTCTGTGTAGTGCCCCTTATATTTGGCCCCCTATGTGTAGTTTCTTATATATGGTCCCTCTGTGTAGTCTCCCTTACAGATGGCCCTCATCTGTGTATTCCCTCTTATAGGTGGTCCCCCTCTGTGTATTCCCTCTTATAAATGCCCCGCCCTCTGTGTATCTCTTGTTATAGATGGCTCCCCCCTGTGTATTCCCTCTTAGAGATACCCTGTCTTTTGTCCTCCTCTGTCCCCCTTATAGTTGCCTTCTCATCTTGTCGCCCTATGCCCTCCATGCTGTTCCCCTATAGATGGCCAACTATGTTGTCCCCCCCTATAGATGCCCCCTGTGTTGTCCCCCGATAAATGCCCCCCTGTGTTACCCCATTTATGTGGGCCAGAAGACCTGCATGCAGTACATGAGGCAATATGGCTTGATCAAATTATATACCAACATTCTGGTATTGGTTTTTAAATCTAGCCGAGAGGCACTAATGCAAACCATGGGTGTGAGGTGCAGCAGCTCATTTTTTTTTTAGGTCTGTATATTATATATGCTTAATTTCTTTAAGGTGTAGCCCATTCGTACTTGCTTGCCCTTTGAATTTCTGTATGAAAATACAACAGAAAAGAGGGAGCTCGCCTCACAATTTAGTATTAATGGGGGTGCAGCTCGGTGTCCAAATGAGTCAAACCAAACCAAAAAATAAACAAGCTAAACACCATAATAGCGCACACCTACAAAATAGAATGTATAAACAAATCTTTATTTATACATAATTCAAAAGAGAAACAAAGCAAAAAGAAGCACCATAACAAACATGATTAAAAACAATTAAAAAACCATATAGGTATATGAACAATCCAGAGAGTGAGAGGATATGATAGTCCTCTCACTTCATCAAGGCATCACCAGAAAACATATCTTTCCTCATGGTCAAAACAATGCATGTATGATAATATAGAAAGACTCTATCTTATTGTGCAGTAAAGTAAAATACACAGACTGGCATTCAAAGTAATACAATAAAATGAATACAAAAATATAAATATACCCAAATATAACAACTTTACCTCTAAATATCCTCTACTAGTGTATCAATGATTATCACAAAGTCCTAAAAACAACCGAGTGTTGTAATATAAAGTGCTATAAGTGCTGCAAACTAGAACATAATGTAAATACATGAATATAATAGAACGCCAGAAAGGTAAGCACAAGTCACAGAAAAAAAGTCTGATCACCCTATGACCATGAGACCCGGTGTCCTGACTGAGACCCAACGCGTATCGTCACCACAGTGACTTCATCAGGGGTGGAGTTTGGTATGTTAGGGTGCCCCTTTTATACTTATTACAGTACATTAAATCATTAATACAATTTTCCAAATCATAAATACCTGTCTGGCCAAGTAACCTGGAGCGTGTAACGAGAAGCAACATGGCGCCGTCGGCGTCCCTCTGCTGTACTGCGCATGAGCGGAAGTCAGTAAATCACCTGATCCTGCGTCTATGCGTTCCACTATGCATATCAGCTATTATATTGTCAGAGATCCCATCAAACATGGCGCCGCCGGCGCCGGTGTGCACTGCGCATGCGGAGACCCAAAATCTAAGCCAATGGTGAGAGACACTGTGGTGCGTTCCACATGCGTTCCATATATAAGGAAGTAAACCTACACACTGCGTTCCATAGTGCGTTCCATATACATAATCATATGATTCAGGGAAGCAGATTCCCACAATACAATTATCTGCATCTCTCACAATATATAAACTTTATCCTTAATAAATTTATGTTCGGCAAATATATCACTCAAAACAAATTACCACATTACAGGACTAAGGATACGTGTGTGCGTTCCATAGTTCATTCCATGCATATCACATGATTCGGGGACGTTCCATTCTAGTCTATAGTTTAGTGTATAAATATACAGTCCCCATATCTGCAATCGCCATATGTAGTACCTGTAAATATCAAATCATCATGGAAAAGATGTTTAGATAGAATATACTGAATCTCATTATTAGATATGCATGCAATATCATAAAATGTATATATACACACTACACTTATATACTCCCTAGCACGTTGATGTCTAAGGGTATTGACGTCACTATCAGTCATTGTCACCAATAGACAAGTAGTTATTAGTTCTTATTACAACACCGTATTGCTCAAAACACTCAGAGTCTCCCAACTGCATGCGCAAAGGGAATTGTGATATCATACAAGACCAGTATGGTCTTGTTCAATACTTCTCGGTACACACTCCACTACCGCCAGTATATAGCAATGTATTACACTAACAATGATTATATACAATCTACAATATCACTTGAATCAAAAAAAGGTTTGAATTTCTGTATTTTCTTTTCCATTCAGGCAATACAACTATGATGACTTTTCCAACTGCTGAGTATACTGTAACATCTTTAGCTTCTTATGGTACTCGGCTAGTTATTGTGATGTTGTTATTCCTGATGCCAGTACTGTGGTAGTACACAGGTGTGATGTTCATACCTGTTTGGCCGGTTTGTTGTCAGCAACCTACGAGAGTGTTGCAGGTCCCTTGGGCACTTGTCACGGTAACCTGGAGTGGTAGTAGACCCACCCGGGCTATCAGTACCGCCACCCACAGAAAGGGAGAAAATAACTCAAGGTAAACAGTAGTGTGTATGGGTGCAGGTACAGACAGATAAGACAGAGTCCCGTGCGTTTATTATATAAAAATAGAACACTTTGCTAAACAATGTTACAGGTGAACTGTACACTCAATACATGTAGTGCAAATCTTGATACTGGATACAGTATAGTACCAGTGCTCAGTAGAAGTAGGTACTTGTAGTAGTAAGTGCTTGTAGTAGAGAAGTAAGAGGAGAGAAGTTGCCAGAGGAGCCCTGCCCAATATAGAGTATGTGCTCCGCGGAACTGAAGTGTAGATAAGAAGTAAGTGATGAGTGATACTCATACTCACGTATAGACTATAGTCTGACCGTCTTCTTCCCCCTAGTTGCGTAGAAGCCGTCCTAAGTGCCCCAGCCGTTGGTTGTCTGGGTGCAGCAGACTTCCAAGATTATTTGGTCGTCCTGCACTGCGCAGTAGGATACGTAGACCTATTATGGTAGCTTTTTCCTACTGGGGTCAGCTCCTCTCGTATCAGGAGACTGTCTTACACATTTGTAAGAGGTTCCTGGTGTGGACTAGGGTTGTTCTAGGTAACTGCTTTCCCTTTAGTGGAGCTTAGCACTGCATAACTGTGGTAGTTGCTTGCATATAGAATAAAGTCTTTGTTACTGTGTCTGGTTCCTGTCAGGGGTCCTGTCTTAACTTCTGCAGGAACTAGGTCTTTGTGTGTCCTCTCAATCCCTAGTCTAGTCACCCTAGTCTACCCAGTGCTCAGTGGATTATGGTTATGTGAGTTGACCTATTTTAAGAATGATTTCTGTAAATCTAGTTCCAGAGACTAAACCAGGTCCTCTGTAAGGATGTCTCCATGTGGTTCCTTCCTGTGATGGGGCAATTGGCATCTGCCTTATAAGGGTTTTTGCCTTCCTCTGGATCAACACAATTTCTGTTTCTGTAGGTTGAACTTGATGGACTCTTTACTTTTTTCAACTTAATTATGTATGTTACTATGCAAAATATGAAACAGAATCAGAAGAGGAGATTGCAGTAGATCAAAACTAGAAATTACAGATTGGTTAGTGCCACCATTGCACAAGTACAGTTGTGTATATAAACATGGTTTGATCATGCTTGATACAACACTCAGCCCTAAATTGCTGCAGAGCAGTTTCGGACTGGCCCACAAGAGGACCGGAAAATCCTCCAGTGGGCCCCCAGCTTCTGAACCTCCACTAACACTGACTGACTACAGGGCTGTGGAGTTGGAGTCGTGGAGTCGGAGCTAGTTTTGGCAGGAGTCGGAGTTGGAGTCGGAAAAAAATGAACTGACTACAACTCCAGCTTTAAAGATATCTTTCTAGGCTATGTTCACACTACGTAAGTTTCTGGCCGTAGCGCGTTCCGTGAATAAGCGGCCGGAGACTTACGTAGTTTGCGTATAATGGAAAGTATACGAAGTACGGCTGCACAGTTCACACTACGTACGAACTTACGCCCGGATCGTACGCGGCGGCGTAAAAAATGGACCAGACCATTGTTTGCGGACAAAAATGCCGTAACTTACGCCTGTAGCGTTACATGCGGTCCCGTATGTACTGGTGATTTCTTCATTTTTGCAGCTTTTTGTGCCGATCCAAAAGGTTCTGTGGGGTGTCCGGGGCTAGGCGAAGATTTCCAAGTAAAAGACCGCTGTCAGATCGCTACGTATGGCGCTCGGGAAGCGTAAGTAGACTTCAGGCATAAGTTCGCGGTCCGTACGTAGCCAGCCACAAGTAGCGTAAATCTCCGGCCGGAGTTTACCGCGTATATGTCCGGCCGCTAAAATATGCGGCCGGACATATACGCAGTGTGAACATAGCCTAAAACTGTATAATTGAGTTTCAATATGAATTTTATAGGTTTTGCTCATCAATATATTTTATGAGCAACATTCTAATAGGACACTGGCCCTAGTACATGTGGTGGTCAGGGAAAAGTTCTCGGTCCCTATTTGGCAGTTTGTTTCTGAGCTGGAAGAGTCCATTGTGTGGGGGAGATCTGTGCTGTTCTCTTTCTGGATGCTGGATGACTGTATATGAGCAGCAGTGCAATATGAAGATATCCTGTGTAATATAGAGGAGGAGGAGAAGACATGAGTAGTGCAGCAGTAACCTCTGTCCTTAATGTGGTGTTTTCTCTCTGGGAGAAGATTGTGTGTTTTCCTTCAGTGTACTATGGCTGCAGCAGGCTGTGTGTGTGTGCGTGTGTGTGTGTGCTATGGCTGCAGCAGGCTGTGTGTGTGTGACATGGCTGCAGCAGGGTGTGTGTGTATGAGTGTGTGTGTGTGTGTGTGTGTGTGTGTGCGCGCGCGCGCTATGGCTGCACCAGGCTGTGTCTGTGTATGTGTTCTATGGCCGCAGCAGGCTGTGTGTATGTGTGTGTGTCCAAGAGAAGAAAAGAGCTGAAAAAATGGACTGCACCTCACGGATAACACAAATGAGTAGCAATTTGTATTATACATAAATGCCGGGGACAAAAAAAAAAACTATTAAAAACAATTAAAATACAAACAAGCCACTGGCCCAAATCAGGCCATGTGGAACCCAACCCACTGAACAATATCTTTATGTAATGACCATGATCACAGAAAATAAATTAAATAAATAAATATTCCCTATAAATCAGGTAAATATGTGCAATAATCAAAGCAAGTATATATGTAAACCATGTGATGCAAAACACTGCCTGAAGAACAGACACGTAATACCAATGCAAAAATCAAGAATCAATACGCATTTGTCCATTTATACATTATGTGACTTACGACCCTCATGCGTTTACATATATGCCCATTTAGGCTGTGAACATATTCATATTATGCGTTTCTTGCATTGGGGCGCTGTTGTTATTTCGCATATTTATTCTATAGTGCTGCGCCGTGCCTATTCGATTGCATTCGTGTCGATTGCACTTATCCTTGTTGCGCTGTGCACATTTATGTGAACTTAGACTCCGTTTACTCTACATTACTCAAATATCATGGTATCCACTTAAGTTGATCAGGTGACCACCTTATCATGTGACCGGAACAAGATGGCGCTGGGTCTATGCAGGGTCCGCCAATCTGTGTCCTTCATATGCACAATGTGAGTACTGTTTAAGCCATACACCTGTTTATTTGTTGATCTATTGAACTGCCTATATATAATAGTATTGGGGGCATGTGTACTCATCCCTGAGGAAGTCCACTTGACGGAACGCGTGGGATGTCTGTCCTAATCTACTGAGTGATGGCCATGTCGGTTGTATTATACTTCTATTTGCATTTGCTTTGCACCTTCTTTTGCACTTGCACTTTGATTTTTGCATTGGTATTACGTGTCTGTTCTCCAGGCAGTGTTTTGCATCACACGGTTTACATATATACTTGCTTTGATTATTGCACATATTTACCTGATTTATAGGGAATATTTATTTATTTAATTTATTTTCTGTGATCCTGGTCATTACATAAAGATATTGTTCAGTGGGTTGGGTTCCACATGGCCTGATCTGGGCCAGTGGCTTGTTTGTATTTTAATTGTTTTTATTAGTTTTTTTTTTTTTGTCCCCGGCATTTATGTATAATAAAAATTGCTATTCATTTGTGTTATCCGTGAGGTGCAGTCCATTTTTTCATTCCTTTTCTTCTCTTGGATATATGTATTTTTTGGATTGTCAGGACTTGCACTCACTTGTATGTTGTTTTCATGGTGCCAGTCCGATTACAATACAGTGTGTGTGTGTGTGTGTGTGAGCTATGGCTGCAGCAGGCTGTGTGTGTGCTATGGCTGCAGCAGGCTGTGTATGTATGCTATGGCTGCAGCAGGCTGTGTGTGTTTTATGGCTGCAGCAGGCTGTGTGTATGTGTGTGCGTGCGCTATGGCTGCAGCAGGCTGTGTGTGTGTGCGCGCTATGGCTGCAGCAGGCTGTGTGTGTGTGTGTGCTATGGCTGCAGCAGGCTGTGTGTGTGCTATGGCTGCAGCAGGCTGTGTGTGTGCTATGGCTGCAGCAGGGGTATTCTGGGCAACAATGAAAAATCCAGGGGGGACAGGGGATGGTTGGTTTATAATAAAGAAGTGGACTGACATGACGTGGTGGGCCCCAGATACCCCAGTCAAACACTGCTGCACAGCAAGGCAAATTGTTATTCCTGTCCTCTGGAGAAATTGGATGCTGCCCTAGGGCTACAAGAAAAATATGGATACAGCCTATTGGATGGTGTGTCCTAAAACCAGGCCCATCCATCACACTAGGGGGTCCGGTGTAGCTGGCCAGATTAACCCCTGCCCCGATTATACCCGGGTATAGTGTGGCCAAGGCCAGAGTATACCCCAGGGTATAAAATAGCCTAGGCCAAACTATACCCCAGGGCGTAAAATAGCCTAGGCCAAACTATACCCCAGGGTGTAAAAAAAGCCTAGACCGAACTATACCCTGGGTGTAAAATACCCTAGGCCAAACTATACCCCGGGAGTAAAATATACGGGATATACGGGGGGGGGGGGGGGGGGGTGTAAAACAGCCTAGGCTAAACTATATGACTCCAGGGCATAATGCTATTACTTTATTGGTTTTGTTACCTCTGGCCCAGGCCACAGTATAACCCAGGGCATATATTTCCATGCCCAGGGGTGTAAAATAGCCTAGGCCATAGTATAAACCAGGGAATAGTCTAGCCCAGGTTACAATATACCCCGGGGGATAAACTCTATGTTTGGGGAGTAAAACAGTCTAGGCCAGACCATATCCCTCCAAGTTACCATGTCACTGGTTTTCTAACTTCCCCCAGGGGATATATTCTATACTGGAGAGTGTAAAATAACCTAGGCCAGAATATATCCCTCCAGGTCATAATGTTATTAATTAATGATTTTCTCACTTTATCTCTAATTTGTTGAAAAGTGTGCAGATCTTGCACAATTTATTGCAAAATGTATGCCTAAGGCCGGGTTAACACTGTGTTTTTTTGCAGTCCTTTTTTTTTCATCCTTTCTTGCAAACAAAAAAAGTTGACCACATTTTTGTGTATGCTTAAAAAAAAAACGGATGCGTTTTTAGTAGAGATGAGCAAACCTGGAGCATGCTCGAGTCCATCCGAACCCGAACTTTCGGCATTTGATTAGCGGTGGCTGCTGAAGTTGGATAAAGCCCTAAGGCTATATGGAAATCATGGATATAGTCATTGGCTGTATCCATGTTTTCCAGACAACCTTAGAGCTTTATCCAAGTTCAGCAGCCCCAGCTAATCAAATACCGAACGTTCAGGTTCGGATCGGGTAAAGCAGATAAAAATGGAGGTACACAAATGTATCCGTTTTTTTTTCATCCATTTGCCATCCGTTTTCTGCAGGGAAAAAAACGGACTGCAAAAACGCAGTGTAAACCCAGCCTAAAACAGCTTGGCTAAAAAGCTATGCTAGGGTAGGATTTTGCGCAAAAACTGAAAATTTGCACGGCTCCGACCGTCCCTCGTGCCGGCTGCCCTCTGCCGCGTCATCAGCTGCTCAGCTGCGATCGGCTGAGCACAGTTAAACTCAGCCAATCGCGGCTGAGCAGCTGATGATGCGGCAGAGGGGGGCCGGCACAAGGGGTGGTCGGAGCGGTTCGGCCGACCGCCCAAAGATGACATCATTGTCACAAGATGGCGGACGGGGGTCGGCACGAATCAGGTGAGTATAGAGCACTACACTTCCGGGTCTAGCGTGGGTGGGGGGAAACACGGGGAAGGGGGCCATTCACTAACATAACATACATTACAATTGAAGTTGTATAACTTTGTAATGTGTGTTATTTAGTGAATAATTGTTTACCGAGCTTGAGAAAGACCATGTAGGTCGAAACGTTGCTGTTGTGTATGTGCCATGAGGTAATAAAGCACTTTTTGCTTTTTGCACTTTAAATCGCCCGGATGCTGTTACTTTTTCTTTTTTAATTGTTTACCGCCGCACTACCCCTTTAAATGACGGCCATCCACTCAATTTCAACAGTGTGAGAACATAGCCTTTCTGTGTTTTCAATCCACTCCTGGTTTTGGTTGCAAAATACTGACCAAAATACTGAGCAAAAATACTGTGTGTGAACATAGCCTTAAAAATGATACAACAATGAGGGGGGAAAAACACATCTATTTAATTTCCATCAGGGGATTCAAACGAGAGAATGAACTGCTGGCAAGTCTCTAGACAGGTGAGTTACCCCTAGACCACAGCTCCAACACATTTGGGAGAAGAGATTCTTTCAGACATAAACTGCCTATATAGGACTGATTTGCAATCTGACAGCTGAGCGAGCAGGAGGCCGGGCAGCATTGATTATTCATGAAGAGGGAGGAGGATGCATGACAAGTGTGGCACGAACAACAGCTGTGTGACACGGAAAATTACCAAAAAGGTACCATGCTCACTGGGGGCTGCCAGCCAGGGGCATAGCTAATGTCTCTTGGGCCCTGGTGCAAGAGGTCAACTTGGGCCCCCCCTTCCTCGATGCTATTGGTACAGAGGAGAGGGGGTTTCAAGCCTCCAGTACTTGATGCCAGGCCGATGCTTGGGATCAGACTGGCACTGTGTGCAGAAAGTGTGTGGCGGTTCAAAAAAAGGACCACGCCACCGGCACCGGTCTGTTATTGTAAAAAGCCCATAGCGGTGTACCTGGTGGTACATTCACTTCAATGTTTTAAAGCAGGCTGAGCTCAGTTTTTTACTATTAGCAATACCCCTTTTAGCAAGAACACCTCACATTACAGAGTGTTGTAGTTTCTTAGTTGTAGAGGAAGCATGAAACTACAAAGGGAATGGACAGTCACTCTTCTAGTAAGGGCAGGATGAAGAGAAAGCAGCTGAGAACAGATCTCTGTAATGAACGGGCCACACACCTACATGAAAACAGGAACACGTCTATTAAATGTTCCCATATTCTTTCTTCGGCATCCAGTTCTCGCAGATATGAACGCAGGTGGATCCCATCCGATGAAAGCTTTCTGAGAGCTCAAGTCCTGTCACTTTGAACTTGGAATAAAATGTTTTCTTTTCATCTGATTCTAACATTTCAACCTAAGGTAAAATGTTTTGGGCAATACCAAACTACAAGTCCATTAAGGTCAATGGATCTGCCAGTATACGATGAAGAACATTTGTGGCAATATCCTTACGAGTTCCACTAGTGTACCCGAAGACATTACATAAGTGGGATCAAATATATCCGGCGAATAAGACGACTTTTTAACCCTGAAAAATCTGTTTAGAAGTCGAGGGTCGTTTTATACACTGGGCATGGTCGCTGCATACGGTGGGCGAGCTAAAAAACCAGCCGCATCCACAACGCATAAAAAACAAACAATTAAAATCACCTGTCACCCGTTCCGAGCAGCGGTGCGTCTTCTGTCATGTTCCGGGCGCAGGCAGCGTGATGCAGAGACACTGTCTGTGCCGGAAGTCCCCAGCGCCTCTGCCATTCTCCCGAAGCTCTCTCTGCAGCTGAGCATCTCCGAGCTTCTCCAATGAAATGCCAGGAGAGCTTCGGGAGAATGGCAGAGGCTTTGGGGCCCAGTGTCTCTGCATCACGCTGCCTGAACCGGGAACATGACAGGAGACGCACGGCTGCCGGGAAGAGCTGCCAGAAACGGGTGACAGGTTGGATTGTTTGTCTTTCAATGGGGGCCCTGCAGCCAGGGGGAGTCGGGCGGTGGGGGGGTTCCTGTTTCAGTTAACCCCTGCCTGACCACAGCAGGGCTCCAGCAGGCTGCAGCTGGTAAACCTTACTGTGGTCAGGCAGGGGTTAACATTTTCCGGCGTATAAGACGAACCCCTGGAAATTTTCTTAAAAGTCAGGGGTCGTCTTACATGCTCAGATGTCTTATACACCGGAAAATACGGTATATCAATTTGGTTAATCAGATTTGAGCTAAATTATAACCAATTCAACACAGATTTAGGCTATGTTCACACTACGTAAAACTACGGCCGTTGTTGCCGATGGCAACAACGGCCGTAGTTTTTGTGCAGTGGAACACAGCCTATTAAGCAATGGCATCCCGGCCAGAGCGTATACGCAGCGTATACGCTCCTGCTGGGATCTGTGCGGCCCATTCAGTGAATTCCAGCCGCAGAAAGACCTGTCAGTTCACACAGGGAAGCGAGCGGCTCTGGCCGCTTGCTTCACTGCGTGCTATGGTAAGCTCTGTAGCGGGCGCACGCTGATGCGCCCGCATCAGAGCTCTGCGGCCGGAAAGATCATCCGGACAGTACCGGCCGAGATGATGCGGCCAGAGATCCGGCCGGGGTCATGGAACAGCCGGTCTCATACATAGTGTGAACATAGCCTTAAAGTGTGTCTCCTTTGACCCTGATATTTAGAACAGAAGAATTAGCTAAATTGGTTTCTCCATAAAGAGGTTGTCTCTTTATACCTTATGGTGCAACTGGACAGGGGTGCATGGTTATTGCAGCACAAAAGCATTTGGGTGGAAGTTTGTGTGTTGTGAATGTTCTTTGTTTTATAGATGGATATATATCACCCAATCTATCACTCATTAAGATGTACCGATATAATTAAGCCCACTGCCCCTCTGATTTGGGCACTTTGTATATTTTACTGTATGTGTTTGCACAGTTATAGTGTTTACCTACATCAACCACTAGGGGGACCTCACTGCATAGGGAATTTTACAGCTCCCTTTAAGTCCAGAATTAGAGGCATAAACCTATGTACTATTTCCTCCATGTTCTATCTAACATAATTATGTAATGCTACACAATTAATTTGAAGGTTTACTGTATGAAATTATGATGTATCTTAACTGTAATGGCCCAGTCTCATCTCATTAAGTGATAACATGTTGCTTTATGATGTTTTATGTCACTTTATATTATGTTTGTAGGGCACTGCAATAAGTAATGAAAAGTTTTTTTGACTGGACGTTCTTTTAATTGTTGCAATTGATCTTCTCCTTTTCTCCTCTTGTGTTTTCTTCTCCTCAGTGGTGGCCAATGTTGTGTGGCCCATCCATGGGTTTTATACTATGTGGCTGATGGGAGAATTTTACCCTGCGTGTCATTGTCCACCATCTGGGAAGGTATGTCGGAGGAGATCATCCCGCAGACCAGGACCCACTTGTAAGGGTATGACTGAACTTACTGTATATGGCTGGAAGCTGCCAAGGTCAACAGAACAGGGGCCTATTTGAAGTGGCCTAATTAATGGAATAATTGCCGAGACATTTTCAGCATGAAACATTAGGTCATAACAAGTCTGATCCATGGATAACCCACCATGCAAGGTCTATGCCTCTATAGGTCATAGTTAGTGTTGAGCAGACCTATTAAACTGTTTGGGTTTAGCAACATTCTCCGTACCTGCACGATTGGCGTTTGATTCCCTGCGGCTGCAGAAGTTGGATGCAACCCTAGGGAGTCCTGGAAAACATGAACACAGCCATAGGGGCCTTTTCCACAGAGCGATAATCGGCCGAATCGGCCCGATTTGACCGATTATCACTCCGTGGAATAGAGACAACGATCAGCCGATGATCATGTCATCAGCTAATTATTCATTTAGGTTCAAACCTAAAATCATCGGGCACCGACCGCGCATTGCTGCATGGAATAGCGATGCGCGGCGGGCAACCGACCGACGATTTTGTCAGCACCATACTTTACCTACACATGTTGCAGGTCTTCTCCTGCACTCCTTCTTCCTCCCGGTCCCGCACGCAGCAGCAGCATTGGTGCGGCCTGTCTTAGCTGACAGACCGCTCAGCCAGTCAATGGCCAGGATCGCCGCGGCCAGTGATTGGTTGAGCAGTCTGTCAGCTCAGACAGGCCACTCCGAAGCTGCTGCTGCGCGCAGGACCGGGATGAAGAAGGAGCGCAGGAGAAGACCTGCAACATGTGTAGGTAAAGTATGGTGTTTAAACAAGGGCTGCAAGGACATCAGTAACGATGTCCCTGCAGTCCTCACTAAGCGATTATCGGGCCGTGTAATAGGCCCAGTAAACTAGCGCCGATCAAGCAGATCGGCGCTTGTATACATTATTGATCTGGCCCCCATCGGCCCGTGGAATAGACCCATAGTCTATATCCATATTTTGCATGCAACTTCTGCAGCCTCAGGGAATCAAATGCCACATTCAGGTTTGGAGAACTTTGGCGAATCTGAACAGGTTGACAGGTCCGCTCAACACCAGTCATAGATGGTTTGGTGGCACCAGGGGAACATGCACAACATTTATGCTATAGGTTATTGGGCAGAGCAAGAAGAGTGATACATAGAGCAAGAGGCAACCAGCCAACAGCTGCTCTGTATCAACCCTACACTGTTCATCATTGGAATGGATGTACTTTTACCAAGGATCATCCGGTGACAGCAGGATTAATGTTCTCCATACATGCGTTATCAGAGCAGATAGAAGTGAGCATTCTTTCTGGCAGGGTGTATGTTGTACAGTCAGTGACCTCCTGTCATGTCCTACCTGTGAATTTATATTGTATGTGATAAGGCTAGAGTTGCTAGGTTTGAGATTGGCAGTGTCTGGTGAACTAATACATACGTTTGTATTTTGAGATATGGGATCAGGGATCAGTTATGAAAAGTTTTGAAAAAAATTCTTTCCTTTGATCTCCCCTTTTTTATTTTTTTTTTATTTTTTTTATTGAATCAAGATTAGAGTGGAAAGTTTAAAGTCAGCTTTTAACTTTCTGTAATTTGTTTTCCTTTTGTTAAAGGGGTACTCCGTGGCTGGAAGTGATACAGATTTGTAAATAACTTTAAAAATCTTCCAGTTCTTATCAGCTGTTGTATGTTCTGCAGGAAGTGGTGTATTTTTTCCAGTCTGACACAGTGATCTCTTCTGCCACCTCTGTCCATGTCAGGAACTGTCCAGAGAAGCAGCAAATACCCATAGAAAACCTCTCCTGCTCTGGACAGTTCCTGTCAGGGAACTGTGCCGAGGATAAAAGCATACCTTCCTCCTCGGCACCCTATGCACTAGAGGGAGCTATCAGCAGGTTACATTCATTTAACCTGCTGATAGTTCCCCTTTAAAACCATTTTATTTTCTCTGGAGTACCCCTTTTAGCAGACATATAAATAAATTCTTAAATTGTAAGTTTGCATAAGATTTTCTCACCTGTAGCACTAAACCCTGGACAACTATTCACTGAATGACTGGAACCAAAGAGATCGGATACTACTACAACACACGGTAACGTTAAGCGGGACACTTTTAAACAATACGAGTAGATACGATCAGGCTCATTGGGTCACTAATAATTTCATTCTAAATAAGTTTTAATAATTCTTTTTCATTTGTATAAAGACTCCAAGACTCTGTATAAAGATTTCCACCAACATCATCTGTTGGTAGGGGCTCGGGAGAACCCTATACACTTCAAACTGATGACCTTAAAGGACCTCTAAGGGTCCTATTACACGGTCTGATCATAAACTGTTTACTGAGCAATTAGACAGGCCGACTATCAGGCAGCAAGGGCTGCACGGACATCGTTAGTGATGTCCGTGTAGCCCTTACCTTTAGTGTAAAATAATAAAGTAATAACTCACCTTACCATATTCCCTGGTGTCCTCGGAGGCCTTCCCTGCCTTCTTTGCACTGATAGGCCACCAACCGCTCAGCCAATCACAGGCTGCAGCTTGTCTCGGACAATGATTGGCTGATCGGACAAGGCAGAGACCGGAGAAGGCCCGAAGACACCAGAGAACGTGGTAAGGTGAGTTATTACTTTACTATTTTACACTACAGTCATCAGTCATCGCTATTTACACGTAGCAATGCGAGCCTGATGATTTTAGGTCAGGACCTAATGAAACGATCTGCGGATAAATCGATCATCGGCTGATCGTCCTCGCAATTACACAGAGCGAAAATCGTCCTGATTGGGACTGTATACTGTATATGCTATATATGCTGTATACGCCTTCAGCCAACGTCTTGTCTATTAGTTGTTCATCACAAAGTTGTACGGCTTTATCTTGTTCTTCCTATGACTGTAAAAGGACTGGTAAGATAACTCAGCAGATTTCTATTTACAGTATACATATGACCTCAGATACCTCGGGAGCTACACAGCCCCTCCTCTTCCAGGCTAGGACTGCTTCATAATAGTGTCATGTATACACATATATTGTTTTGTTTTATTTTGTTTTTTTATTTAATTTTTTTTTTAATTTTACATGAAATTCACCAGGCGCATAAAAGTTTAGTAGCCAAAGACCTCAGATTTTTCAAAAAGATCAAACTCTGGTGCATCCCATCTAGATAAATATATATATAATATGCACACACAACACTTGGCCTTTGACCCTATACATAAACATAAAGTGTGTAGTACAGGAGACTGGCCTGGCAAATGCCAAGCACATGTGCAGACACTGCATAGCACAGTATACACAGAATTCCTCCTCCTCCTCCTCCGCAGATATGCAGTTACAGACATCCCACAATCCCCGGGATCCCTCCTCACATCAGTCCTTTTATCCATGAGGCTAATTGACAGATAGTGTGTAAATGTCACAGTGTTATTTCATGTTAAGATATGGGAATGTGGGAGGTTCTACATGGGTCAAAGTATTAGGAAAACATTCATTCTACAATCGGCATGGTAGTGATTTTCATTGTAACAGGTGCTGACGGCATAAACTTCAGAAACAACACTGCAAAGCAAAGGTTCAATAAAATAAACTTGCAAGTTGCAATAAAATAAAAATGAAAAAAAAAAAAAAAACTGAGGTAAACAGTTATCTTCCCATCCTCAAAGCAAGGCCAAACGTTCCTATGTTCTCTATAGGGAGAGGAAGGGTAAGCTGCAGCCAGATCCGGTGGCGGCTTATATCTCTAAGGACAAAGGGGTTGGACAGTGAAATTCCATCATGCCCGACCCCTATCTCCACCAACATCATCTGTTGGTGGGGTCTCGGGAGACCACCATACACTTCAAACTGATGACCTTAAAGGAGTAGTTCAGAAAAAAAAAAATTCTTTCAAATCATCTGAACTGGTGCCAGAAAGTGCCAGAGATTTGTAATTTATTTCTATTAAAAAATCTTCCAGTACTTATCAGCTGCTTTATGTCCTGCAGGAAATGGTGTATTTTTTTCAGTCTGACACAGTGCTCTCTGCTGCCACCTCTGTCTGTGACAGGAACTGTCCAGAGCAGTAGCAAATCCCCATAGTTAACCTCTCCTGCTTTCCAGACTGGAAAAAATACATCACTTCCTGCAGGACAAACAACAACTGATTAGTACTGGAAGGCTTGAGATTTTCTAATATTATATATATATATATATATATATATATATATATATATATATATATATATATATATATATATATATATATATATATTTATTTATTTATTTATTTATTTTTATTTTTTTTTGGCTGAACTATCCCTTTAAGTATCATTATCAGCACTAGTTTCTATAAGCCAACACCAGGAGTGAAACCTTCCCAAGAGAAACATTTAAAGGATTGCATCTCTTCTGGGTTTTGGACCCACTCCCATTTATGGCTTACAAAATACTGACCCACATAAAGTCTATTGAAGTATCCTATTGCAGTGGTGTACAGATTGTACAGACTTCAAAAAGGTACAACAAAGATACATAAACACTTAAGATGTCTGTTAGCTGCTTCACTCAGTTCTGAGAGGCTATTTAATTAGATGCCCTGTCTTGCCCTACTTGTAGTGAAGAAACATGCATGCCATGTGGACCGCATTCAGAGGATGAAGATGGCAGTAGCATGCCTGATCAAGTCAATAGATACTTAACCAGAACAAAAAGAGGCAAGAAAAATAAAATAAAGAACAAAGAAATCCACAAACAAATGTTATACAGTGGTGCCTTGGATTACGAGCAAAATTTGTTACAGGAACGCGCTTGTAATCCAAATCCCCTCTTAAACCAAAGCAAATTTTCCCATAAGGAATCATTGAAATGCAGACAATTGGTTCCACGCCCCAAAATTATGATTTTTTTTTAAATTCTGAATAACTTAGCTTAGAAAGCTGGATATGTCATATTATAAGTTACTGTACAGTATAGCCAAGCAGCATGTGGTGCATAAGAATAAAAGAACAGCCACAGTTTGTAGATACAGGATGGAGCTGCAGATCCCCGTAATGCAGTAGCGTAGTACAACAGGCTAGAATAGAGAAGCAGGGCTGCTGTCACGAGGTCTGTGTGGCCACATGATCACAAGGGGTGTGTGTACAGCATGGACCAAACAGGAAGTGAGAGTCACAGAGCTGTGCAGGAGGACAGTGAATGAAACTTTTCTACACAGCAGTGTTAATGGCTGAGTGTGAGTGCAGGCACAATATATCAGCAGTGTGTATAGGTGAGTGTAAGTGCAGGCACATTATAGCAGCAGTGTGTATAGCTGAGTGTAAGTTCAAGCACATTATAGCAGCAATGTGAATGGCTGAGTGTAAGTGCAGGCACATTATAGCAGGAATGGAGAGGATGGGAAACACAAGGGCTGATGGAAACTGCAGGGAACATGAAGGAATGAGCAGGGCAGATGTAGGCACATAAATGCAGCATGCTCTGTCCAGGGAGAGAGGGGTTACAGCTATGGATAGATTACCTCCACAGTCCTGTCCCCTGATGCAAGCCCCAGCCTGAAGTGGATCTGCTATGATTTTGAAGGTGATGGAGACTTCCTGGGTCAGAGTACAGTGCTGTAGACGCCGCTATGCAGACCATGCCCCTCTCACACTTCCCCTTCCACCCAGCACAAGGAGCTCTTAAACCAAAGCAATGCTCTTAAACCAAGTTACAATTTTGAAAAACTGTGAGCTCTTCTTGCAAAATGCTCTTAATCCAAGTTACTCTAAAACTAAGGTACCACTGTGCTATGTTTAAGTTTAAATACATTTTTTAAAACAGATGCATAGTCACCAACCTTTAAAGCGAATATACCATCAGTACATTCGCTTTAAGTATTGCACATAGATTGAACGGTGCTGGCATGGGGAAGCCGGTGCTGTAGTCCTTTTTTTGAACAGCAGACCAGTTCCCGAGTATGGGGCCGTTCTATTCCCGGGCACCGGCCAGGGGTGAGGTACTGGAGGCAGGCCAGCCCCACCCCAGTGGGAGAAAAAACGTGACCCTCTATGATGTGGCTCCATTAGAAACAGTGGAGCCACATCATAGAGGGGTGAGGGTTTCTGATGGTACATTCGCTCTAAAGGGGAATTATCAGCAGGTTAGACAAATCTAACCTGCTGATATGTCCCTATTGCACAGGAGATGCAGAGGAGGAAGATATGTCTCTTGCCTTCCTCCTCTGCTGCGTTCGGTGCAGTTAGTAGTTTGCTCCATGGTCCGATAAGACCGTTAGGAACACTGCCAGACCCCATAGATCCAGCCCACCCCCGGCCTTTCCGCTCATTCCATTGATTATAATGAGAGGGGCGGGCTGGCTGGGGGCTGATCGGCGCTAGGGGGGCAGGTAGTGCTCCTAACTGGGGTTCCCCAGTGGTCCTAACGGTCTTATCGGACCATGGCACCAGAACAGTCCTGTGGAGGAAGGTAAGCAACATACCTTCCTCCTCGGCATCTCTTTTGTTTAACCTGCTGATAGTTTCCCTTTAAGGTTAACAAACGTTCCAAAGGGTTCATACGTCAGCATTAGGGACAAAATGCAAGTGAGATATCACATGGGACCAAAACATCCTATTACAATGGTTGTGCAGCTGACCCCAAATAATATGGTCAGACCGCCTTAGGGTTTATGCACACGGAGTAATTCTCCATGCGGAATCCACCGCTTGTCCCCACGTACTCCCGCTTCCTTCTCCGCCGGCTCCATAGGCTCCATTAAATCACCATAAATCACACATGTCTGTAGTGGTATACCACTAGTGGTCCATGAAACTGTGTCTCCACCAATTCTGTCTGTTGATCCTCCATCGTTCTGGTAAGATACTATAAGACACGCTTGCCTAATTTCTTCACTAATATGAATAATGTAGTATAGATTAATGCTCCCAATGTTTTATCCCTTACAGACTTCTGCTATATACATTATCTGAACACCAGTAAGAAGACATAGGAAGTAGGATGACTCACTCCGACAGCCATCAAGCTAAGCTGCTGACAGAAAGGTGATTCCGGGGCCTATATTCCGACTTGTTCTGTGTCCACACCCCTGAAATTATTAAGATACAATGACAATAATTATCATGTTTAAGTGTTTGCTTCAGGGTGACTTCTCTTGTACACGGAAGATATATGTGACAGAAGAATCCGACCAAAATTTGAAGAATTTTCCAGAAAACATAAGTAAGGTAGCAACACAGCACAAGAAATACTATGTATTCTACTAGAAAAAGGTAAACTATATGGAAGTCTGAGTTCAATTATGTCACTCCTTTTGGCTAAAATGATACCAATACTGATCCATTAGAAGTGCTAAATATTGAAAGTCGTTCACTAATTGATCACTAATCGTTAAGCGTAATGGTCCATTTACAGGGAGCGATAATTCGCCCAATCGATCGTTTAACGATTTTTAAGGCAAGGATTTGGTTTTTATAACGATCAGCGTTTAGAATAATAAATCGATAGAAAAATCTATATTGCAATAGTTTTTAAGATCGCTTAAAGGGGCACTCCAGCGGGGGGGGGGGGGCACTTTTTTTGCTGGGTCCCGCATCGTGGCACTTCGGTCCCCGGTTCCTGGCCGCTTCCTGGTGTCTGACGCGGGCCCGAGACAATACGTCTCGGGCCAGTCAGTGACAGAGGACTTGAAACGTGTCAGACACCAGGAAGCGGGGACCGGAGCGCCGCGATGCGGGACCCGCCACTGGAGTACTCGTTTAAGCTCATCTCACACATAGGGTGAATCTTTGAAAGACTGTTTACACGAAGCAATCTGCAAATGTTTAGAGAATGACCAACAACGATTTGAGAACATGTTGAAAGATCACAATGAACGATTTTTCACTCACCGTTTAATCGTCCGCTGTGTTTACACGAGCCGATCAGAACTAAAAACAATTATTCTATGAAGTATGGTGAACGATTTCAGGTTAACGATAAACAATCTTGTTTGCGATCGGTTATCGTTAATCGTCAAAAAACGCTCCGTCTAATAGGGCGCTAATAAAGGTTTAAATTACCCAAACATGATGTTTTCTCACCGATGTATAGAGAATAACCAGGTTCCTTATTTATCTGGTCTTCTTTTTCCAGACTACATAAGATGCCAAGAATATTGTAGATGACACAAGTCACCGAGGTCAAGTAAATTCTCTGACCTCTTACACTGGTGAGGCCTTTGTCTTCTTCTAGGGACATTCACACTGGGTCTGTATGAGAAAACGGTGAATGAATTTCCCAGATAAGTGGATTTCTGTAAAGAGTTAAGGGTCAATAGGCCATATATTTACTAAACATTAACCTGGCCTTGAAGATATAAGGAAGTTTGCCCACAGCAAACAATTGCCATTCACTTGTAAAATCATTACAGATTCAGATATAAGGTAATATGCTGTAAAAGAGGAACAAGATAGAAGATAGATGTGAGAGAGAGAGATAATATGATCCGGATAAAATAGATATGCGCTACATACATAGATGAGCTAAATAGTGTATAGACAAAGAGATATGTGAAAGATGAGGCTCTAGATAAATAGGTATCAAAATTAATAATACAGACTGTATATAAGCTAGACAAATAGATAAATAGATAGAGAGATAGATAAGAGATGGATAGATAGATAGATAGATAGATAGATAGATAGATAGAAGATAGATAGATAGATAGATAGATAGATAGATAGGAGATAGATAGATAGGAGATAGATAGATAGATAGATAGATAGATAGATAGATAGATAGAAGATAGATAGATAGATAGATAGATAGATAGATAGATAGATAGGAGATAGATAGATAGATAGATAGGAGATAGATAGATAGATAGATAGATAGATAGATAGGAGATGGATAGATAGATAGATAGATAGATAGATAGATAGATAGGAGATAGATAAATAGATAGATAGATAGATAGATAGATAGATAGATAGATAGATATTAGAGAGAGGGAGAGAGAAAGATAGGAGATAGATGGAGAAAGATGGATGGATGGATAGATAGATAGGAGATAGATAGATATTAGAGAGAGAGAGAGAGAGAGAGAGAGAGAGAGAGAGAGAGAGAGAGAGAGAGAAAGATAGGAGATAGATGGGAGAAAGATGGATGGATAGATAGGTAGGTAGATAGATAGATAGATAGATAGATAGATAGATAGATAGATAGATAGGAGATAGATAGGAGATAGATAGGAGATAGAAGATAGATAGATAGATAGATAGATAGATAGATAGATAGATAGATAGATAGGTGATAGATAGATAGATAGATAGATAGATAGGAGATAGATAGGAGATAGAAGATAGATAGATAGATAGATAGATAGATAGATAGATAGATAGATAGATAGATAGGTGATAGATAGATAGATAGATAGATAGATATAAAATAGTAAGGGTCCATTTACACAGAAAGATTATCTGCCAAAGATTTAAAGCCAAAGCCAGGAATGGATTTGAAAAGAGGAAAAATCTCAGGCTTTCCTTTATGACCTGATCTTTGTTTATAGTCCATTCCTGGCTTGGGCTTCAAATCTTTGGCAGATAATCTGTCAGATAATCTTTCTGTGTAAATGGACCCTTAGATGACACAAATATTATATTTTCACATGATCTGCTGCCCTTATTCTCCAAATAAGCTGATTTCCAGAAGTCCCAAACAATCGGAAAGGGGATTCATCAGAGAAAATAACTTTACCCCAGTCCTCAGCAGTCCACTCCCTGTACCTTTTGCAGAATATCAGTCTGTTCCTGATTCTGGAGAGAAGTGGCTTCTTTGCTGCCCTCCTTGAGACCAGGCCTTGCTCCAAGAGTCTCCGCCTCACAGCGCGTGCAGATGCACTCACACCTGCCTGCTGCCATTCCTGAGCAAGCTCTGCACTGCTGGTAGCCCGATCCCGCTGCTGAACACTTTTAAGAGACGGTCCTGGCGCTTGCTGGTCTTTCTTGGGCACCCTGGAGCCTTTTTGGCAACAATGGAACCTCTCTCCTTGAAGTTCTTGACGATGCAATAGATTGTTGACTGAGGTGCAATCTTTCTAGCTGCAATACTCTTCCCTGTTAGGCCATTTTTGTGCAGTGCAATGATGACTGCACGTGTTTCTTTAGAGATAACCATGGTTAACAGAAGAGAAACAATGATGCCAAGCACCAGCCTCCTTTTAAAGTGTCCAGTGGTGTCATTCTTACCTAAACATGACAGATTGATCTCCAGCCCTGTCCTCATCAACACCCACACCTGTGTTAATGGAGCAATCACTGAAACGATGTTAGCTGGTCCTTTTAAGGCAGGGCTGCAATGATGTTGAAATGTGTTTTGGGGAATAAAGTTCATTTTCTAGGCAAATATTGACTTTGCAAGTAATTGCTGTTAAGCTGATGACTCTTTATAACATTCTGGAGTATATGCAAATTTCCATTTTAAAAACTGAAGCAGTAGACTTTGAAAAATTTATATTTGTATCATTCTCAAAACTTTTGGCCATGACTGTAGATAGATAGATAGATAGATAGATAGATAGATATGCTATTTAGCAGTTAGTAGCAATAAAATTAATAATTCATGTTTCTTATAGACAACCTAATGAAATATTACAATGGAAAACTTTCCTTTAATCTTCCTGGTGCATGAGATGTGCAGCCTCATCATTGGTAATAAATCACAGCAAACCAGGTGGGTTAGAGTTTCCTTGCAGAACATTCCTCCTTCTATCCCCTGTCAGAATAAAGGAAACGTATTGATGTTATGTGTCTGCGGAGTTAATAGCGAAGGATTTCTCTTCATCTTAAATGACTGGCGGTCCTGAATGTGCATGTCTAGTTGACGTCAGCCCTCCCCTTTACTCGCTGAAATTGGATATGTTTACCCTCACAACTGCCTGGAAAGGAAAAAAAAAAGTTTCTTTTTTGACAGAGAGCAGCACTTTGTACTGATAGAGATTACCTAGCTTGGACTATCCCCAACCAGCTGTACCATTGCTAGAAGCATGGGGGTGGAATGAGGTGTTCTGCACTACAGTAAAATATATACCATGTCTGTTACATAATAGCCGCTGCCCCTGTATTCACTAGAAGCAATATGGTTGATCGACTTTATTATAGTCTATAGGTAGATTTGTCATTCAGGAACCTGGAAAAGTTAGGTGGAACTGATAACTGTAAATGAGTGCTGTCACTTTCAAAAAACTTTTGAAATGTTAAGGCAATTCAAAAGTTTTTATTAGTTAGGGTGTTTGTTTTCATGTCCTGTCCAATCTCTATAGTGAGCTGGGAAGAGTGTAAGCGAAGTACATTCTCTCCCAACTCATAGACTCACAATGTAAGGGTACTATTACACGGGCCGATGGGGGCCTGATAATACCTGTAAACGAGCTCCGATCTTCCAGATCGGCGCTCGTTTACTGGGCCTATTACACGGCCCGATAATCGTTTAACAAGGGCTGCAGGGACATTGTTACTGATGTCCTTGTAGCCCTTGTTTAAACTGTATACATTACCTGTCCAGGTGGCAGGGCTCCTCTTCCTCTGTGCTTCTCCCCGGGTCTGCGCGCTCCAGCTTCAGAGCGGCCTGTCTCAGCTGACAAGCCGCTCAGCCAATCACTGGCCGCGGCGGTCCTGGCCTGTGATTGGCTGAGCGGCCTACCAGCTGAGACAGGCCGCTCTAAAGGTGCAGCGCGGGACCCAAGGAGAAGCTCAGAGGAAGCGGAGCCCTGCAACCTGGAGAGGTATGTATTCCTCTTTGCATATCGTCAGCCTCGGCCGCGCACCGCTATTACACGTAGCAGTGCGCGGTCGGCGCCCAGCGATTATAGGTCAGAACCTATATCAACGATCATCGGCTGATCGGTGTCTTTATTACACGGAACGATAATCGGCCTGATAGGGCCAATTCGGCCGATTATCGTTCCGTGTAATAGTACCTTAAATCTATGGGACACAGAGCAGGGAGAGAGGAGCTCAGCCGTGCGCTTCTTTGCTCACTCCTTTTAGGAGACGGTCAGGGTCTGCATACTCGGTCTCCAACCAGTCAAAACTTTTGACATGTCTCTATAACATCTCAAATCTTTAAAGTGTCAGGTACACTTTAAAAATACCCATATAAGTTATTAGGGATATACATGGTAGAAAGATAGAATTCAGCTCACAATAATGTAGGGGGTTATCCATGGTTGGAAAAATATAGTTGCAAAAAAATAAATAAAAAAAAGCACCACACCTGTCCTCAGGTTGTGCACTGTATTACTGCCTGCTCACTTCAATAGAACTGAGCTGCAATACCACACACAAACTGAAGACATGGTGGCGCTGTTTCTGGAAGAAAGCAGCTATGTTTTTCAGCTCACAGAGAACCCTTACATCACCTTTACATTAGTTCCTGATACGAAAGCTATCATCCAGACACAACTGCAAAGAAATAAAAAGTTTCAGATAGAATTTCCAATATAATTCTTCAGATCTCAATGTCACAGCAACGTCCTTGACCCGGCGTCGACGTCAGCACCATAAACTCAATCCATATTATATGACTTTTTCGGAAGATGTGAATAGCAGCCGAACCTTCGTGCCAATGAACTTCAACTAGAGCAGCAAAACAAACACTCTCAGAATAGGAGAACACAGCGCTCATTGTTTCTCCAGCCTCACAATGACTCAGATTCTGCCAGCTTTTAAGGGGTTAACGCTTTCTTTGCTTGCAAACCGTGGGAAAGGGTTAAAAAAAAAAAAAAAAAAATGATGTCAGGGCTGAGATGCCAGGAGTATACCCTCTGCGTCCCGGCGCATTGGTGCATTCCATAAGTGTGCACAAGTTCACTAAAGGTGTGTTCCTGAGAACAAATGGGAGTGTACTGATTGTGTATCTGTGTAAGTGTGTTTCCCTTCTCTGCCCTCCCCAGTCTGCAGTCGTCTCTCCCGGGAGGTCAGAATTCCCTGAGGAACGTGGCTAAGGAAGCTGAAAAAGAGCCTTGGGGTGCCATGAGGAAGTCATCTACCTCCGGTAAGGGGACCGCAATTTTTTTTTTCACTTCTTTGCTGTCACCCCCTATATAGTTACTATCATGTAAAAAGTTCCATTTTAATATGTACCGTGATCAAGGAGTGAGATAGAATTGTTCACTATGGAAAATAGAAGAGGAAGTAGATGCTAAACCTTTGGAACAAACCGGATCGCACGTTGCGGAATGAAGTGAAAGTAGAAGATCCGATCATTTCCAGTTCATTGTTTCCAATGGGAGATACGTACTGTCTGAGCATTGTCGTTCACACGTACCGACCGACTTACTTGTGCGACCTTGCAGATTTGTGGTTTGTAATTATGGGTCGTAATTACAAGAGCTCGGAGCAAAGAAAGGACAAGGGAACTTTGACCTACATTAAGACATTTCAGCAGCTAGTGACGCCGGTTGTCACACTTTCTCTGAAAAGAGAAAAGGAGCCAGAGAGCCATTCAGACATATACAGCGCCTTAGTGGTGGACAGCAGCTGAGTCTATCAATGTCTGGCCACCTATAACATGAAGTATATATCAATATGAACAGTTTGTGCTGTTTTTGGTGACACCTGCAGACAACTTATGGTTATAAGGTCATAAGCATGAGCCGTAATTTCTTAAAGGGTTGGTTCAGCAAAAACTATTTGCGTTCAAATCAACTGGTGCCAGCAAGTGCCAGAGATTTGTAATTTACTTCTATTAAAAAATCTCAAGTCTTCCAGTATTTATCAGCTGCTGTATGTCCTACAGGAAGTGGTGTATTCTTTCCAGTCTGGAGAGCAGGAGAGGTTTTCTATGGGGATTTGCTACTACTTTGGACAGTTCCTGACATGGACAGAGGTGGCAGCAGAGGGCACTGTGTCAGACTGAAAATAAAACATTTCCTGCATGACATACAGCAGCTGATAAGTATGGGTAGGCTTGAGATTTTTTAATGGAAGTAAATTACAAATCTGTATAACTTTCTGACACTAGTTGATTTAAAAGAAAAAGAGTTTCGCTGGACAACCCCTTTAAGGGTAGGCCGCTTTGGCTTTGGCTCAAAAACTGCAATAGCATTTACACTATGTGAAATGACCTGTACAACAGTAACGTGGCATATACATAAGCATAAATTGTAAATAGTAATACTGTATGCTGCAATTTATATTATAATCCAATTCATCTGATATTTTCTCCCAAGAGGCCGGAAGTTGCAAAACTATGAACTGCAAAAATTTTACCAACCCGTCATGTACCTGCTTTGTCTGCATTCACAGTTCTGCAGGCTTCAGAGCTGAACTCTCCCTGCTTAACTTTTTGGGCTAATATCTGCACAGAGGTTTCTAAAGGATTTAAAATATTTTAGAAAATATATACTAATGTGATGTAGTACAAGCTAACTGTGCTACTGCATTACAGATGCTCAGGTAACCTGTTATGGCGATGCTTGACACCTGGCCTGTCAACTGTTTCCAATAACAGCAAGTAGAATTGTTAGTCTAGATTCTAATATAGTATATAACCTGGGATAAGGACAGGACAAGCTATGCAATGTGTTTACAGAGTACATTAATGGACTGTAATGATTGTGTCCCATGGTGGATATCTGCTTTTAGAGTAGCTTCACACGTACCTGATCGCAGCTGATTTTCTGCTGCAGATCTGCACATATATGAATGAACACACCATTAAATCCACACTGTAAAATCCGCTGCGGATCCGCAGCGGATTTTACAGTGCAGATTTAATGCTGTGTTCACAGGCTAGTTTTATACAGGTGGATATATCGAATGCAGCATCTAAGCTCGTGGATGGTGCGGAGAACCGCACGTAGAGTAATATCACTTTAATAAGGGTGCGTTCACACCTACAGAATCCGCAGCAGATCTGCAGTAGATGCAGATTTGATGCTGTGTTCAGTTATTTAAATGTAATCTGCCGCGGATCTGCTGTAAGTGTGAACATACCCTAAAGGGGTAGTGCGGCGCTAAACATTCATCACAAAATAACACACATTACAAAGTTAAACAACTTTGTAATGTGTGTTATGTATGTGAATGGCCCCCTTCCCCGTGTTCCTCTCCACCCACGCTAGACCCAAAAGTGTGGTGCATTATACTTACCGCATTCGTGTCGACCCCCGGCCGCCATCTTGTGACAATGACGTCATTTTCGGGAGGCCAGCCGAACCGCTCCAGCCGTCCCTCATGCCAGCCCCCCTCTGGCGCGTCATTAGCTGCTCAGCCGCGATTGCGGTAAGTATAATGCACCACTGATGCCAACTGAATCTCTAACGCATATGGGGGCCTCCTATGCGTGTAATTCCACGGGCCAATGGGGGCCCTATAATAACTGTAAATGAGCACCGATCTGCTAGATCGGCGTTGGTTTACTGGGCCTATTCCATGGCCCGATTAATGTTTAACAAGGCCTGCATGGACATTGTTACCGATGTCCTTGCAGCCCTTGCTTAAACTTTATACATTACCTGTCCAGGCTACAGGGCTTCTCTTGTGGTCTTCTTCTTCCTGGGTCCCACGCTTTCCAGCTTCAGAGCGGCCTGTCTCAGCTGATAGACCGCTCCGCCAATCACTGGCCGCGGCGGTCCCGGCCTGTGATTGGCTGAGTAGCCTGTCAGCTCAGACAGGCCGCTCTGAAGCTGGAGCAATCGGGACCCAGGGAGAAGAAGACCACAAGAGAAGCCCTGTAGCCTGGATAGGTAATGTAAATCGTCAGCAGCCGGCCACGCACCGCTATTACACCTAGCAATGTGTGGTCGGCGCCCGACAATTATAGGTTAAAACCTATATCAACGATCAGCCGATGATCGTTGTCATCGGCTGATCGTTGTATTTATTCCATGAAGCGATAATAATAATTATCGCTACGTGGAATAGGCCCCTAATTCTCCTCCAACAGATGAGATGGGGGGGTTGTTGGGCATGTTAGGTTTTTACTGCCAGACCTTTTTGGTTTCTGGAAGATAAACCACTACCTCCCCTCTTCCCATTGACAACACATAAACATTCTGACATGTGTGAGGTCCATGAAAGAGATAGCTGTCAGCCTGATGAACGTTTAGCCAAAGACTGCTGAAGGTGTATGGTCACCTTTACTGCTATTTGTAGCCTATGGGTCCTACTACACAAAGCGATTTTTAACGATTAACGATAAACAATCGCAAACAAGATTGCGAACAAACCTGAAATCGTCCACCATATTATTCTGCGTTTACACAGAACGATTATCGTTCAAATTTTGATCGCGTTTGAGCGATAATCGACTCTTTTAAACACAGCGACCGATCAAGCTGTTCTCAAATCATCGTTGGTCGTTTGCTAAAAATTTGCAGATTGCTTTGTGTAAACAGTCTTTCACCGATTTACCCTATCTTAAACCGGTCGCAATAACGATTTTTCCAAACGATATAACGTTCTGTCTAAACGCTGATCGTTATAAAAAACACATAGTTACTTCGAAATCGTTAATCATACGATTGGGCGAATTATCGCACTGTATAAACGCAGCATTGCACAGAACGATATTCATTGGTTACAATCGTTACTATGATTGTTACTACAATCGTTTACTCTGATCCCAGCAAAAGAAAGAATGATGTGGAAGGATGCTGTGTTTACACGGAACGATTATCGTGCAAATGTGCATGATAACGATCGAATTCGAACGATAATCGTACGTGTAAACGCTGCGAATGATCAAACGACGAGTGAGAAATCGATTTAACCAATTTGTGAGATAGGCTCAAGCGATCGCAAAATGATCACAAAACTAATTTTCCGTACGACGAATCGTACAGTCTAAACGCTGATCGTTATGAAAAAAAACACATTACTCTGACATCATTAATCGTACGATTTGGCGAATTATCGTTCCGTGTAAACGCAGCATTACACTGAACGATTTGTGAGTGATTAATGATGATTTTAGGGTCACAAACAATTTTTCGATCGTTGCCTGAAATTACACGGGACGATTATCATTTCAATTTGACCAACATAACGATTTTTTGCATGATAATGGTCCTGTTTAATAGGGCCCTGTGTCATGTAGGAACTTCGGGGGAGATTTATCAAACATGGTGTGAAGTAAAACTGTCTCATTTGCCCCTAGCAACCAATCAGATTCCACCTTTCATTTTCCAAAGTGTCTGTGAGGAATGAAAGGTGGAATCTGATAAGTTGCTAGGGGCAACTGAGCCAGTTTCACTTTACACCTAAGGGGAGATTTATCAAACATGGTGTAAAGTGAAACTGGCTCAGTTGCCCCTAACAACCAATCAGATTCCACTTTTCCTTCCTCACAGACTCTTTGGAAAATAAAAGGTGGAATCTGATTGGTTGCTAGGGGCAACTGAGCCAGTTTCACATTACACCATGATTGATAAATCTCCCCCATCATCTGTAAGCCAATGCAGACAACTTCTACAAAAAGATTCTTTTGCCATAAGGGATCTGGCAAATCCATTTATTGCACAAGCTTTTCATGTCAGTGGACATTGACTCTCGATTTTTTCGAGCTGCTGAAGACGGTATCCAATTGCAAAGTATACGCTAACTTTACTATATACATTGCAGTTACCACCAACAGACTGCTGTAGTGATTTTACTGTCTTCATATTTGTTGCATTAGGTCACTTCTATTCAATAGACGAATTGGGTCATGCCCATAGCTCCTATAATGAACATCATGAGACGTGCCCGGAATAAATTGTTGATCAGAGGGCACCCATGTTTGAGGAGGTGTGGGCCTAATGGGCAGTAGTTGCGTTCTTTTGCCTAAATGGCATCTAACCATGTTTCTGAAGGATTCGTGTACGCACACACATCTGCTAAGCCATCCCCCATACTGTGCAATCATCGCCGTTATCCCTCCACTAAGATGTCAGGCAAGAGCCAGCATGCTGCGATGACACAATGTGTAAGAAGAAAGGCTTTACTTGCACACCCTGAAGCGACTCCACCTCTGTGTCAGGAACGTGCCAGACCTGACAAAACTCATTGACCCTACGAACAATGGGCCGGCTGAGCCAATTCATATGGACTCACCGTACAACCCAAGGGTGCTGGAGATCTGTCATTTCACACCGAATCCTTGTATGTTTATTTTACCCCATTGACACACTGTGTAATTTCCTGTATCATTATTCAGTCATTGCAAAGCAATATAATCACGAGGTAATGGTGGCAATTAAAGGATTCAATGGAATATTATACCGGGTTTAATAGTTTTCTCTGTAGCTCATCATTGCTTAAGGAAAGGATGATGTCGGTAATTTTTGATGCAGGACCAAAATTATGGGTTCATCTAGTTTGGCCATATGTAACTAAGCAGATATGTTAGAGGTACACCGATAGCCGTCGAAGAGCAAGGCCTATGGGATCAAAGTGAAACAAGGCAGAACTTTAGCACTTTGGGATTGATCGATTGATTGTGAGTTTCAGGCTCTGTTCACGTATAGCGCTTAATTAGCGTTTAAGGGAACTTGTCACCCAGAGCAGCCCCCCCCCGAACCCACCCCACCTATAGCCATCGGACTCATCTCCGCTCATTTGCATATTGAGCGCACAGATGAGCCGCTGGCCAGATCTCCGCAGCGGGATCGGCACTGGGAGAAAAACACGCAGAAGTGGGTATGTATGCAGGGCCCTGTGCAGGGGTGGGGTAGATTTAAGAGGGGGGGGGGGGCGTGATGACAGGTTCCCTTTAATTAGCGCCAATCAGTGGTGTTTTGCTGCAAATTGCGCAATCATGGGGAAAAAGTCATGCCAAAAACAGTGCAATTTTACAGCGAATTGTACGTTTTGTGGCAAAATAGTGCTAATTAAACGCTATACGTGAACATGGACCCATAGTGACAACACAATGAAGGATGGCTGGATGGCAATTAAATGATAAATTACTGCAATGACTTGATCAATTTCTGCAATTAAAGGTAATGTGTCAGCTGTAGTTGACGTTCCGAACTGGTGACACTGTTAGATGCTGTTATTACAAGGAGACACATGGTACCTTTCATATATCTGTCTGGGCTTCCAGCATTTAGAAAAATGCTTTATCCTTTAGCAAAAATAGTCAAAGAGGCTTTCCCAAGCTCCTTAATAGCTGTCAGCTGGAATATCTCCTCTCTCCCCCTCTCTGCTTGACACCCTGAAGCTGAATCCCAAGCAGGGTCAGGAATGGAGAGGGGGGGAGTGTTATAGCTTGCTGCACTTCAGGAGCTTAGGAACGCCTCTTTGACTCTTCTTACTGTATAACAAAAGCATGTTTCATATAATGGAAGCACAGACAGATATATGAAGGTACCATGTGTGTCCTTGTCCTAAAAGCTATCTAACAGTGTCAGTAGTTTGGGACATGAATAACAGAGGACACATACCCTTCACATGATACGTTCACATCATAGCAATGAAATGATTAATTACTGCGTGTGCTGCAGTAATGGTACTTTTGCACGGTGCGATAATTCGCCCGATCGCATGATTAACGATTTTGAAAGAACAATGTTTTTTTGATAACGATCAGCGTTGAGACGGAACGATACATTGTACGGAAAATTCGCTATGCGATCATTTTGCGATCGTTTAAGCCTGTCTCACACATAGGTGAAATCGCTGAAAGAATGTTTACACGGAACAATCTGCGAATTTTTTGCGTACGATCAACGGTGATTTGAGAACATGTTGAAAGATCAAAATGAACGTTTTTTTTGCTCGTCGTTTGATCGTTCGCTGCGTTTACACGTACGATTATCATTCGAATTTGACCGTTATCGTGCAAAAACAAACGATCAATTGTCCCGTGTAAAAGGACCATTAGTGATGCAGTAACGCATTGAAAAAGGCTGTGTGTACACAGCCTTAGGGTACTATTACATGGAACGATAATCGGCCAAATCGGCCCTATCCGGCCAATTATCGTTGCAGGTAATTATGACAACGATCAGCCGATGATTGTTGTCATCGGCTGATCGTTGATATAGGTTTAAACCTATAATTAATGGCATCCCTACGTGTAATAGCGGTGCGTGGCCAGCAGCTGGCGATTTACATTACCTATCCAGGCTGCAGGGCTCCTCTTGCGGTCTTCTTCTCCCTGGGTCCCTCGCGTTCCAGCTTCAGAGCGGTCTGTCTGAGCTGACGGTAACGATGTCCCTGCAGCCCTTGTTAAACGATAATCGGGCCGTGTAATAGGCCCATTAAACGAGCGCCGATGTAGCAGATCGGCGCTCATTTACAGTTATTATCAGGCCCCCATCGGCCTGTGTAATAACACCCTTAGACTAGCACTGTGCTGGTAGCTCAGATGAGGGCAAAATGTGGAGCTTTCCCTTAGAGTTTAGTAAAACACTGTCAGCCTTTATGGATGCCTGTATACTGATGTGCAGGAGGTTCACCCAGGGTTCATATTCTCGGAAACTGTGATTAACCTTTACATTGTTCCTGCTGCTATAGTCGAATGCAACAAAAAAATTGGAAATATATTATTGAGTAATCTACATTGCACACCTAAAACGTGTTTCACAACGATAATGTTTGTGTTGTAACCCTATAAATCTTTACTAATAAGTAGTAATAAAAATGATACATAAGAGAATGCCCATGTACCTCATGTGCATGTTCTTAGTTGGCCCCACCTGCCATCTTGTCAACACTTTACCTGTATAGGATTTAAAGGGAACCTGTCATTCCGGCTGCTGGGGCTGAGACCAACCCCTCTCAGACCTTCACCCGAATGAGCAGGGAGACGAGTGTTCTTGTAGGAAATAGATGAAGGATTAGGTTTCTAAACAGTAATGGGTGTTATAAGGGGTACTTGATTTATTTTATTTATTTATTTATTTCAAATCAACTGGTATCAGAAAGTTTCAGAGATTTGTAGTTTCCTTCTATTAAAAAATCTTGTCTTCCAGTACTTATCGGCTGCTGTATGTCCTGCAGGAAGTGGTGTATTTTTTCCAATCTGACACAGTGTTCTCTGCTGCCACCTCTGTCCATGTCAGGAACTGTTCAGAGCAGTAGCAAATGCTCATAGAAAACAAGACTGGATACACCACTTCCTGCAGGATATACAGCAGCTGATAAGTACTGGAAGTAGTAGTTTTTTGCTGGAGTACTCCTAACATGTCCTAACACCATTAGTCATTTTTAGGGTCCTATTACACTGAGCGATTTTTAACGATTAACGATAAACGATCGCAAACGAGATTGTTTATCATTAAACTGGAATTGTTCACCATATTACACAGAACGATAATCGTTAGTTACGATCGTTACTATGATCGTTATTGCGATTGTTACTGTGATTGTCTACTCCATCTGATCCCAGAAAAACAATAAAAAATGTGCAATTATACTGAACGATTAGTGAAAAAACGCGGAACTTGAGCGAACGAACGTGGAATTACAGCGAACGATTAGCGAACGATTAACAATAATTTTAGGGGCCTATTCCACAGGAGCGATAATCGGCCGAATCGGCCCCATTCGGCCTGATTCGGCCGATTTTCCCTCAGTGGAATAAAGAGATGTCGGCTGATCGTTCATTTAGGTTCAGACCTAAAATCATCGTTCGCATCCAGCGCATTGCTGCGGCTGAATAGCGGTGTGCGGCGGCGACCGACTATTTCAGCAGAACCATACATTACCTGTCTGGGCCACAGGACTTTATCCCCAGGGCCCGCGCAGCAGCAGCAGTTTCGGAGCAGGGCTGTCTGAACTGACAGACCGGTAAGCCAATCACTGGCCAGGACCGCCGCGGCCAGTGATTGGCTGAGCGGTCTGTTCGGTTCAGACAGCCCCGCTCCGAAGCTGCTGCAGCTCGCTGGACCAGGAGAAGAAGACCTGCAGCCCGGACAGGTATTGTATGAAGCAAGGGCTGCAAGGACATTGGTAACGATGTCCCTGCAGCCCTTGTTTCAAGATCATCGGGGCCATGGAATAGGTCCAGTAAACGTCATTGCTCGTCCGGTGGAATAGGACCCTTAGGTTCAGATCTAAATAAACGATCAACGACATATGAACGATTTTTCGATCGTTGCCTGCAATTACACAGAACAATTATTTTTTAAATTTGAACGATTTAACGATTTTTCGCACGATAATCATCCCGTATAATAGGGCCCTAACTTTCATTCTTGATCTTTTTCTCATACACCATCCATGTCTTTGCTTTCTTAAGAAGTAGTACTCCAACCATGTCTCTAGTAAGAGAGGTGACAACTGACAGAAAGGAGGTGACACATGGGTCACATTCCACAATTATCAACATAGAAGAATGCCAGCACAGTCCAGACAGGATAACCTTGTCACCTTTGTGTGACCCGCACAGTGAATAAGAGAAATGTCATTGTCATCTTTTGCCTCATTTCCAATTCTTTCCTGCGTGAGCTGCTGTTTGGGTTGAAAACAACAACATTTCTCCTATTCACCAGAGATTACTGGAGAATGTACCTCACCTTGTGTGGGAAGAATCATAGAAAGCCATTAACAAAGCAATGATGAGACTGTATCTGAAGGTTCTTAAGCTCCATTAGTATGCGGCATGAGAGGAGGCTCATTTAACACGTGAATTGGGTTCCCAGTTTAGGCTAAATTATGTCCTATATGATTAATCTTAAAGTGTACCTGTCATTATTACTTTCAAAATCGAAATCAACAGTAGATGTCATAGACAGTAAGTTTGCAATTTACATTCATACTTTTTTTTTGTTATCGTGCTTTAAAGCAAAGCTGAACTTACCAGAAATTCAGGTCCAGTCTCCTGAAGGCAGATTTTTAGTCTTGTGCTGGTTAAAAACTAAACACATGACGTCCCGGCCAGTACAGAAAGTCACAGAATCTTTGAAAAATTAAAGGTGGAATCTGATTGGTTGCTAGGGGCAACTGAGCCAGTCTCCCTGATCACTAGTGTCTATAAATAAAATTAGGCACAAAAATCACCAAAGGGAACCGATAAAATTTAAAAGGGAACTGATAAAATTTAATAAAGCATTAAAGAGACTGTCCGGGCAGAGTCAACTTTTCACCTATCCACAGGTTAGGGGAAAAGTAAGAGATCGCAGTGGGTCCAACCTCTTTACCCCCCACCGATCTCCGTATCGGGGGATCAGCCTCTCTGTTATGAATACAGCCGTACCTGTGCCTATATTCATTCCTATGGAGCAGCCGGAAAGAGCCAAGTAAGACGGAAGAGCGCTGTACTCGGCTCTCTCCGGCACCTCCATAGGAATGAATGGAGCAGTGCCATAGCCGCAGCTCTATTCATAACACAGAGACAGAGAGCATAGGGGTGTACGGAGGTCGAACCCCCCCCCCCCCCCTCGATCTGTTACTTTTCCCCTATCCTGTTGATTTTGCCAGGACAACCTCTTTAGTGCGTTCACACTACGGAATCCACGCAGAGAACATGCAGCGGATTCCGACGCTCACCCCGCGCGTTAACGATTGATTTTCCGCCCATGCTATAGTCTCTACCTGACCATAGAATGGAGTCTATCGGACGGGCAGAGAGCGAAGCAGGATTGCGCAGGGATGTTCTCCAAGCGGATTCCATAGTGTGAACGCACCTTAACAATTTGTAAGAAGCAATGTTTTCCCATTGGCTTGCACCATTGATAATCTTCACAGTTTTTATAGTATTATACTTCTTTGCTACTCACTGTAAGTCCGGTCTTCATTTTGTCCAGCTGCCCTGGGAAGTCATATATCTGGATGCTATACATTACATGTCAGGCTGATATATATTAGCTTATTGTATGGTAAATGACTGCTATGGCTAGCGTATACTGTACATGCTAGATTTAAGGGTTTGCTGCTTACCAGGGCTATATATTGTGCCCATATTTGGCTATTAAATTGCACAAGGTGTCTATGAGCCGGGTTCTGTTTTCAGTGCCCCCCTCCCTGCCGGGCTGCTTTGTTTAGCACAGATCAGCTGTTGTAACTGGTTCTGGTGGAGATCTGTTTAATGGTTAAACTGTTGTCTGCCAGAGCAATATATTGTGCTAAAGTCTGACAATGAAAGTTTTATGATCATCCCATGAGTAACGCATTTGTCTTCCACTTAAATTAATTTCTTCTGTGTAACATTATGTGTGAAGTCCTCGGTGCCGCTTTCTCACACACGGGCTACAAATATAAAGATTCCATTCATTTTAATTAGACTTTTCTAGGGGGGAAAAAAAAGAAGGAATCAAGATTTCCACAAAGAGTGAAAATTTTACAGAATATACAAAGATTTTGTAAGTTAAAGAGTTATCTAGGGCTATAAAAAATGGCTTTTTTACAAAAACAGCGCCACTTTTGTCTTCAGTGTATATGCGGTATTGGAGCTCTGTTCAATTGAAATGAATGGAGTTGTTGCCAGGGTTATGGCCTGGTGTGCTCCTCTATGGCGGGAAGTAAAGAGCGTCATGGGCTGTACATCTGCCATGCAGACGCTTCCCACGCAGCCAAGAGGGTAGAGAAACTGGACAGAGCAAACGCACAGCCCGGAGGACTGTACTTTTTTTTTTTTTTTAAGAAGTTGGGAATCACTGCTGTAGCCAAAGAATATCTGTGTATTTCAAGATTGTTAAGTACCGTATTTTCCGGCGTATAAGACGACTTTTCGATCCCCAAAAAATCTTCTTAGAAGTTGGGGGGGTCGTCTTATACACCGGGTATGGTCGGCCCATATGGTGGGGAGGCTCAAAAATGGCCACCGTATGGGGTGACCACTATAAAAAAAAAAAAAAAAAACATTAAACTCACCTGGGGCCTGTTCCCAGCATTGGTGCGCCTCCTGTACCGTTCCCGTCGCAGGCAGTGTGACGTACACTTCCTGAGATCGCCGGACCTCTCCCGGGCAATCAAGCGTCTCATCGGAGAGGCTCGGAGACGCTCGGCTGCCGGGAAAGCTTCAGGAGAATGAGAAAGGCGCCAGAAGTTCTCGAAGCCTCTGTCATTCTCCCTGTCAGCCTATCCGAGCCTCTCCGATGAGACGCTTGATTGCCCGGGAGAGGTTCAGCGATCTCCCTCTCCGGGGCAGGTTGTGTACGTCACACTGCCTGTGCCGGGAACAGTACGGGAGGCGCGCCCATGCCGGAAATGGGCCCTAGGTGAGTTTTTTTTTGTTTTTTGTATTTTTACTTAGCTGCAGTCAACCCCTGCCAGGGCTGCGGTCAGGCAGGGGTTAACATTTTCCGGCGTATAAGGCGAACCCTTGACAATCTTCTTAAGAATCAGGGGTCGTCTTATACGCCCAGTCGTCTTATATGCCGAAAAATACAGTATACTATGCTACAACAGTGTTCCCTATATTGTGAAAAAGCCTGTATTATTTTATTGCAAAAAGTTCAAAGTCAAGGAGGATTTACTGTTGCTCACAGGGTGTTGTAGGGACTGAGCAGGCCTGTGGGGACCCCTCATGCTGTGACAGAACATGACCAAAACTGAGATAAGGCCATGGAACAACCTACCCAAAGGTGCCCCCAGCTTATCGCTGTGCTTGTCACAAGTTATGCCCCCTTCTGGTTGTCAGAATGATTCTGTCCTATGGGATGTTGCATTTGTATATAGAATCAGAACCTTTTTATTATGTCCTTTTCCCAATGGAGTTCCCAGTCCCCATGGGCATTGTGATTGAATGGACCATTTTAAAAGGATTTCCACATTTTAGCCTTAACCAGGAAAAATAATACATTCTTTTCATTATAGTTATAGTTTTCCTTGTTGTCAATTCTATTCCAGATTTGGCCAAAAAAAAAACAACCAAAATGAGGACCAAATACTATGTGCGAATCTGATCTATGACTAACATAGGAAAATCCATAAAACAAGATTAGTTTATAATACAACAGCAGAGACTGCTCCTTTGGAGACCACAATATTGATGAGCATGTTTACTACAACACTTGAAGTGGTGGCCCGGGGAAGGACACATTTTTAAAAAGGGTTCAAAGGGACTTTAAACCAAACAGCGGGAACCCCGTCAGAATGGCTGCGATGGGCAGTTAAAGAAGAAGTCTGGCCGGACCTGGAAGCTTCCGGGGACCAGAGCTGCGGTATGTGGCCACCAGGGCTTGCTAAAAAAAAAGCAGACTACTCCTATAAGTATGCCTAATCTTTTTATTTATTTATTTATTTATTTTTGTCTGTACAAATTCTTTAGTTTTTACACTAAAAATCTGTTTCGCACATCTGAATTAGGTTGTTTTTGCAGGATAAAAATAGATTTGGGGCATGAGCCCCACTTAGGTAAGTTTCTGCAATAAAACTTGCTTCTTAAATTCATTGACACTGGCAGGCTTTCTATAGTGGAAGGACAAGTTATTTTATCGCCCAAGGCAAAGTTGGCAGGATGTTGCTGCCATCAGTATGTGAGCCAACCTACTTACTTGAACTGTTAGTTTACTTCATACATAAAGCTTTCCTCAAACACACAGACATATTTTTACAGCATCTTTACAAGAGTATTCTGAAGACTTACAATTATGCCCATGCTGTGGTAAAAAAAAAAAAAAAAAACCTGTACTCACCTTCCCCAATACCCCAGCACCCACCATTCTGCTCCATTCTAGTCCTACTGCTCGGCACTTCCTGGAAATCGCCAATTACTAGCTGCAGCAGGGTCACTAACCAGCCCTTTCCCTGGGCCAAAGCCAGGAGCAGTGGCAATAGACATCAGTTGAAGGGAGGATGTGGGGAAGGTGAGTACAATTTATTTCCTCTTTTAACAACATGATAAGTTACTTTGAACATCTCTCTAAATTCATTAAAAGGCATTAGGGGGAATAAGGGTCTTTTGGGCAGGCTGTGCATGTTTGTGCATGGATTTACTATTTAGTACATGGTCAATACTAAATTTGATTCATGTTGGACATGAAAAAAGTGTCCAGCTGTAAAAGTGTCTAAAGTTTTCACAGCAATTCTATTTTGGCGTGCAATGTAGTAAGGACAGATTCACTTTAAGGGCCCGTTCACACTGGACTTCGTTTGGAATCCCGCCTGCTATGTTTCAATGGGATGGCTCGCGCGGAGAGCAGAGGCGCGCAAGGCATCCCATTGAAGCAGATAGCAGGCAAGTGGAATCCGCCTGTTTTCCATAGTGTGGACTGCCATTAAGTCAACTGAAGAGTCAAAAAGTAACAGTTACTTTTCATTTGAACTCATTTGTGTTTGGGTGACTGTAAACAGTGTTTTTCCTTTTTTCCATTAAGCTTTAAAAATTGTTTATTGCGTTCATTGCTACAATATTGGCACGAACTGCCAGGTCTAATCTGTGATTTAAACAATGGCAGATTATGATAAAATTTGCATCCAGCTCTTTCTTCAAGACTTTTTCCCAGCCATGACACTGGTTTAAACTTACGCAAAAGTTATTATTATTATATTTTTAAAGATATGGATAAGAAATAGAATGCCGCACTCACTAATCCAATACTAATCCAGATTCTTTATTTTCTAAAAAGCGTGGACATCACAAGGACAGACACCAGCCAGGTGCAGGTTACAGACCGTTTCATGCTGGTATGTGCTTCAAAGGACCGGTGAAGCGCATACCAGTGCAAAACAGTGTGTGACACCTTCACCTCAAACTGTAGCGCCAATCAACCCTACTATTGCTATTATAATTTTTTTGCAATGTTGCTTTGACAGCCTATGAGAGTTTAAACTTTTAATTTTCATTAGTTTATCAGTAAGGGTTCTCATTGGTTTTTGCAATCCTTTTATTTTTTCATCCATTTTATGCAAAAACGGATGAAAAAACAGATACATTTGAGTGCATCCATTTAGATCCATTTTTCCATCAACTTCCATTAAAAAAAAAAGGTTTCAAAACGCATCTGTTTTTTTTTTTTTGTTTTTTTTTTTTAGCATACATGGTTAACCATGTTTTTATGTACGCTAAAAAAAGGGTGCTTTTTGATCTGATTTTTTATAATGGAAGTCAATGGAAAAACTGATCCAAACGGATTCACACAAATCCATCAGTTTTTTTTATCAGTTTTTCATTGTTTGTTTTTTATTTTTTTGCATAAAATGGATGAATAAAATACATGTGAACCCAGCCTAATTGTTTCTGCCGTTTGGTTTTCCAAAGAAACTAAGTGCAATTTTTGTTTTCTTGACTGCCTCCAATGGGCATTTGATAAAAATTACAGGGAACCTTTCACCCTGGCACCCACGGCAGAGCCTTCCCGACCCCCCCCCCCCCCCCCGTTGAGCCCTGGATACTTACCCCATCCTGCAAGTCCCACTTCAGAAGCTGGTCCCAGCACGGCTTCTGGAGAGGGACTTGCAGGATGGGGTAAGTATCCGGGTCTTTACTGGTGGGTCTGGTGGGCTCTTCCCTGGGTGCTGGGGTGAAAGGTTCTCTTTAGTCATGATCTCATGTATCCTGCACTACTGGGTGCAATATAGAAATGGAGTTATGTGAGTAGTTTAGGTTTTACTGTCAGGGCATTAACTACCTGACACTATTATGGTCCTATGTATTATAACATGTGTGGGTCAAATTACTGTCAGAGGAACTGTCTGTTCAAAATTGTGTGGAAATTATTTGGGGGTACTATGCTAGGCACTTTGCAAGTCACTGTGTAGGCATTATAAACAGGTTTTCAGTAGGGGTGATGGGTGTCAGATTCCCACAGATATAATATTTATGGCCTATCACGGGACAGGTCATCAATAAATTTTCCCTGGAAAACCTTGTTAATGATTGAAGGCAATACTGAGAAAAGACTTCAGAAGAGAAGGATTTAGGGGTAGTGGTTTCTGACAGTTTAAAAATGAGTCAACAATGCCACCAGGCGGTAGGGAAAGCAAATCGTATGCTGGGCTGTATATATAATGGTATGCTGGGCTGTATGTATAATGATATGCTGGACTGTATATATATATATAATGGTATGCTGGGCTGCATACACTCACCGGCCACTTTATTAGGTACACCATGCTAGTAACGGGTTGGACCCCCTTTTGCCTTCAGAACTGCCTCAATTCTTCGTGGCATAGATTCAACAAGGTGCTGGAAGCATTCCTCAGAGATTTTGGTCCATATTGACATGATGGCATCACACAGTTGCCGCAGATTTGTCGGCTGCACATCCATGATGCGAATCTCCCGTTCCACCACATCCCAAAGATGCTCTATTGGATTGAGATCTGGTGACTGTGGAGGCCATTTGAGTACAGTGAACTCATTGTCATGTTCAAGAAACCAGTCTGAGATGATTCTAGCTTTATGACATGGCGCATTATCCTGCTGAAAGTAGCCATCAGATGTTGGGTACATTGTGGTCATAAAGGGATGGACATGGTCAGCAACAATACTCAGGTAGGCTGTGGCGTTGCAACGATGCTCAATTGGTACCAAGGGGCCCAAAGAGTGCCAAGAAAATATTCCCCACACCATGACACCACCACCACCAGCCTGAACGGTTGATACAAGGCAGAATGGATCCATGCTTTCATGTTGTTGACGCCAAATTCTAACCCTACCATCCGAATGTCGCAGCAGAAATCGAGACTCATCAGACCAGGCAACGTTTTTCCAATCTTCTACTGTCCAATTTCGATGAGCTTGTGCAAATTGTAGCCTCAGTTTCCTGTTCTTAGCTGAAAGGAGTGGCACCCGGTGTGGTCTTCTGCTGCTGTAACCCATCTGCCTCAAAGTTGGACGTACTGTGCGTTCAGAGATGCTCTTCTGCCTACCTTGGTTGTAACGGTTGGCTATTTGAGTCACTGTTGCCTTTCTATAAGCTCGAACCAGTCTGCCCATTCTCCTCTGACCTCTGGCATCAACAAGGCATTTCCTCCCACAGAACTGCCGCTCACGGGATGTTTTTTCTTTTTCGGACCATTCTCTGTAAACCCTAGAGATGGTTGTGCGTGAAAATCCCAGTAGATCAGCAGTTTCTGAAATACTCAGACCAGCCCTTCTGGCACCAACAGCCATGCCACGTTCAAAGGCACTCAAATCACCTTTCTTCCCCATACTGAGTTGCCGCCATGTGATTGGCTGATTAGAAATTAAGTGGTAACGTGCAGTTGGACAGGTGTACCTAATAAAGTGGCCGGTGAGTGTATATAAAGGTATGCTGGGCTGTATATATAATGGTATGCTGGGCTGTATATATATAATGGTATGCTGGGCTGTATATATAATTGTATGCTGGGCTGTATATATAATGGTATGCTGGGTTGTATAGCTAGAGGTATAACCAGTAGGAAGAGGGAGATTGTGATCCCGCCGTATAGAGCTCTAGTGACATCACATCTGGAATACTGTGTCCAGGTCTGGAGACCTCACCTACAAAAGGATATAGCTAAAATACAATGGTCCAAAGACGGGCTACAAACTAGGCATGAAGCATAAGGATCTAAATTTGTATAGTCTGGAGGAAAGCAGAGAAAGGGGGGACATGATCAAAACCTTTAAATATTTAAATGTCTGAATAAGTTTGAGGAGGGGAGACTTTTTAATAAGAAACTGAACACAACAACAAGGGGACATAATCTGAATTGGGGGAAAGATTGAAACCAACATGAGAAAATATTACTTTACTGAAAAAGTAGTAGATGCACAGAACAAACTTCCAGCAGTTGGTAATTCTACCAAAAGTGAATGTAAATCTGCCTGTGATAAACATATATCTATCCTAAGATAATAATAAAGGAAATAGTATAAGGGCAGATAAGATGGACCAGGTGGTTTATGCTTCTAAACAGTATTTTCCATACAGTGACAGTGCTGTTAAACCAGTGCATCTGGTAATATTGGGCACGTCACTGGGGCTTGTGCCACTCAGCAATGCCTTTGTTCAAAACTGAAATTCCTCCCATACTTGTTATTACCTATTTATTCTCCTTCCCCCAGTTCTGAGCTGCTGCTTTCTGTTGAAACAGCAAAAATCTGTGTGTGAGCTTTTCTCTCTGTCTCCCCCTCCTCCCCCCTTTCTTCTGAGAGGGCTGATGTAAATAAGTCCCTGACTGGCTTTATCTGCAACATTGTAGCTTCTTTGTAATGCTGGAATGGATAATCACAGTGAGTTCATTAACAACTTGACCTCAGAATAAACCTTTAAGCATTACTAAAAAGCTACAATGTTGCAGATAAAGCCAGTCAGGGACTTGTTTACATCAGCCCTCTCACAAGGGAGGGGGGGAGGAGGGGGAGACAGAGAAAAAAGCTCACACACAGATTTTTGCGTTTTCAGCAGAAAGCAGCAGCTCAGAACTTGGGGAAGGAGACTGAATAGGTAATAATAATGTTTGAGTGGAATATCCCTTTAACATCTTGGTACATGGGTGGATTATTGCTTGTTCTGAGCGCCTGTTAATTATATAACAAGTCAATTGGACCAGTGAACAACTGCACAGACAATTGTTCAATCGTTTCTATGGCCGTTCACTGCCATGACTGTCGGCAGCACATCCCCTCTGTCCTCCAGACAAAAGCTGATATTTGGAGCTGTACCAAAGATGCACTTACCCAACAAACAAGCTTTTCCCAATCGCTGGGCCTTTCACACGTGGCAATCATTGGAACAAATGCTCTTACAAACATTCAGATGGCTGGTAAAGGTCCAGAACTAAAAGCTTAACAAAATCGCTTAAAATCGCAACACGGTTAATTATTTCCTTTGTTTTTCCCTGTATTAACACCATATAATTTGTAACTGAACTAAGTCTCCAATATCTGGGACAGGGCAATTATTTTTATTGAGATCATTAGAATGTTTCATTGTCTTATTGGCTGCATTTCGTCTTGATGTAGGGATCTCCGATGATTCCCCCTCTGCCGCTTTTATCATTTCACAAGCTTTCAATCCATATAGAGTATAGTTGTTGGATCTTATCCGTATAGCTAATTTTCCAGTTAATAAGGGGCATCCGATTGTGCATCCCAGTAACCATCCTTTGAAATAAGCCAGTTGTACCTCTAAGGAGAACTCCGGCGAAAATCAATTTTTAAATATGTTATTACATAAGCAAAGTTAGACAAATTCCTAATAGACACTAGTTATGGGAAATGCACATTTAGCGCTATTTCCGTTAATTTAGTAGAACAGACAGGCTTCAATTACTCTAAAAAAAAAAAAAAAAAACCGTCACAACCCCCTTGCTATATCTGAAGGGTCCAACAGGGGGTGCAGTATATGTAGAAGTATAGGAGTAGAAATCTATGCAGAAAGTGTATGTAGTGCAATCATTCCTCTCCCTGTGCTGCCCGGTGCCCGTGCATCTCCCTGCCTCCCCGTGCCGCCCAGGCATCTTCCCTCCCCCATGCTACCGGGGCATCTCCCTCCCTTCCTGTGTGAGCCCGTTGCCCGTGCACTCATTTCCCCCCTGCTCAAGCTGCCCAGTGCCATGCAGCAAGGTGAGCGCTCCTTATCTGCCGCTCACCCCGCTGCACGCCACTGGGCAGCCAGGGGCGGCAGAGAGATGAGTGCATGGGCATCGGGCAGCACGGAAGGGAGGGAGATGCATGGGTAGCGAGCAGCATGGGGAGGGGGAACAGGGAGGATTCCACTACATATGCTTTCTACATAGACTTCCACTTCTATACTTCTACATATACTGCGCCCCCTGCTGGACACTTCTGGTATATCAAGGGGGTCGAAATCACATTTTTTTTTAGAGAAAGTGAAGCCTGTCTGTTCTACTAAATTAAGGGAAATAGCGCTATATGTGCATTTCCCATAACTAGTGTCCATTAGGAATTTGTCTAACTTTGCTTATGTAATAACATATTAAAAATTAGGTGTTCACAGAGTTCTCCTTTAAGCTTTAGGCATTGTTGTTCTGATCATACCTGTGGATGTTCAGTATTCTGAATGTCTATACTGAGTTTAAAGTATGCACTGACCGTAAAGGGGAACTATCAGCAGATTTGACGAATCTAACATTGTGATAGCTCCCTATTGTGCACCGGACACTGAGAATGAAGGTATCTCTTTTAATGTAATTTACTTATGTTTAAATATCTCCAGCCTTCCAGGAAATGGTGTATTCTTTCAAGTCTGACACAGTGTTCTCTGCCGCCACCTCTGTCCATGTCAGGAAGTGTCCAGAGCAGTAGCAAGTCCCCATAGAAAACCTCTCCTGCTCTGGACCGTTCCTAACATGGACAAAGGTGGCAGCAGAGAGCACTGTGTCAGATTGAAAAAATACACCACTTCCTTCAGGACATACAGCAGCTGATAAGTGTGGGAAGACTTGAGATTTGTAAATAGAAGTAAATTACAAATCTAGGTAACTTTCAGAAATCAGTTAAATTGAAAGAAAAAGCTTTTTCGCCAGAGCACCCCTTTAAACTGCACCTACAAATGCTATGGTGCAGCGCTCTCAGTGCCATAACACTCCCCCCTCACAATTCCTCCCACTCCTCCTCTTTCAAGGTGCCATGAACTCAAACAGTACAACAGTACTCAACAGTACAGTATAACTTGCAGAGGTAAAGCAGTAAAGATGAAGGCGGCTGAGCATTTCTATCTGTATTGTACTGCTTGGTAATCTGCAGGTCTCAGCCTGCTACAGATGTTAAGATCAATATTTGAGGCACATACTGGGCCTACATTCCAAAAATCTGCGAGTAAATAGCACAGGATTTTATTAAAGAGGGTGTGAGAGGTGCCAAGGTAAGAATAATAAACTATTTCAAGGGTTTCTTTAAAAAAAAAATGACAAACTTATATAACTTGACTTCAGCTTTTAGTAAGTCCAGTAAATGTGGCCTTTTCAGCAAGGTCGCCCACTTTATAATTGGCAAGTGCGGCCAAAAACTTCTAAAAAATTATACTCAACTTTTAATGCCCCTTTAGGATCGCTTGCTATTAAAGGAGAAGTTCCCACCCCCCACCGCCGCCGCTGATGCCGCTGCACTGCAGTTCACATCCCTTGCCGGAGACTGCAGAGCTGCCGGCAGGTCACCTGCAGCTCTCCAATGCAGCGGCATCAGCGGCGGCGGGGGGTGCTGGTGATAGCCCCGGGACTACTTCCCCATCATCTGCTCATACTATGAGCACATGATGGGAGGAGTAGTACAGCGCATATGTGGCAGCGGGGGGGGGGGGGGCTGGTGATGGGCATAGCCCTGGTACTACTCCTCCATCATCTGTTCATACTAAGAGCACATGATGGGAGTAGTAGTACAGCGCATATGTGGCAGCGGCGGGGGTGGTGATGGGGATAGCCCTGGTACTACTCCCCCATCATCTGCTCATACTAAGAGCACATGATGGGAGGAGTAGTACAGCGCATATGTGGCAGCGGGGGGGGGGGGGGGCTGGTGATGGGGATAGCCCTGGTACTACTCCTCCATCATCTGTTCATACTAAGAGCACATGATGGGAGGAGTAGTACAGCGCATATGTGGCAGCGGCGGGGGTGGTGATGGGGATAGCCCTGGTACTACTCCCCCATCATCTGCTCATACTAAGAGCACATGATGGGAGGAGTAGTACAGCGCATATGTGGCAGCGGGGGGGGGGCTGGTGATGGGGATAGCCCTGGTACTACTCTCCCATCATCTGTTCATACTAAGAGCACATGATGGGAGTAGTAGTACAGCGCATATGTGGCAGCGGTGGGGGTGGTGATGGGGATAGCCCTGGTACTACTCCCCCATCATCTGCTCATACTAAGAGCACATGATGGGAGGAGTAGTACAGTGTATATGTCTCCCACAGCACAGAGCAGGGAGGGGGGGGTAGTTAGATACACAGACACCTCTCTCCCTCCCTGCCTGCTGTCTAAATTGATTGATTGATTGATTGATTGATTGATTTAATACATTTATGGAATACTTTGGGGAGCAAGGACACTTAATTCAATTAATAAAGCATAGTGTACATTACATTACATACACTTCCATAGACACAATACAGTGCCATAGACTTCTACATATAGTGGGCCCCCTGCTGGACACTACATAGGAATTACAACTGATTTGTAACGTCACTTTTTATATTTAATTTTTTCACTGATTTTGCATCACATCACCCCAGTATGTATTCCATACCAGCAGATGATGTTGTAGAGCTGACACACACATGGTGTATCACAGTAACCCCTTCCTTGCCGGACCAGGTACAGTACACTCAGCATAGTGTGTGTGCAGCACTGTGCCCATCCCAATGAGACAGGTTCAGGTCAGGTGACCTGACCCCTTCCTTGCTGTGCCAGACACAGTGCTGCCCATCTGCGAACAAAAACAGCTTGGTTCTGAAATGGCTCAGACCACCACTGTATTACTAGTGGCAATAAAATAGTTAAAAGCATCATCTATAGGAAACTGCTTAGACTTCTATCTATAGGATTGTATTTGCCACACAATGATTACAGGCCACAACATGTCGCTGAGGTCAGGTTACATATGATAACCCAAATGAACATCAGGGCCACCTACTGTTATAGGATCAACAGGAACACCGCAAAGATAAAGGGCACCACTTACCATCTATGGGAATGTTGTGGATACACCAAATCATTGCTGTCACTGCTAACATAACAGGATGGAAATCACCTGTAGAAAGACTGACTCAAACTCAATTCACCATTTTCCAGACAATGTCTCGCTGTTGATTTTGTACAAAGCCGAGGATAGAGCGAGATCACAGAAGCGGTGTACTATAACAATGTTTATTATACACCTGGATGACAGCTCTGTCCTTACCTGGAGCCTGACAGGCCCTGACTATCTGCATGTTAACTGCCTATGGATGAGTTTTATTTCATTGAAAACTATAGGAGGCTCCTCCACTTATTAGGAAGAGAGGGGATCTGTGACGGTGAGCAGCTCTAGATTTAGACTACTAATTCCATTAACTTTACAAATTCACTCGCTATTCCACTCAAACATAGCTTTTTGGATGTTGCTGCCCATGGTGACACTAACCGTTAGGATAGGGACAGTAAGACAAGGACAGGTGAGCCCTACTTGCCTCAGATGATCTAAGTAGCAACGGACAACTGGACGACAGTCCCTGATGTCATCAAAGTGCAAAACAGAACAAAACAAGACAATATACAATAAAGGGAGAGTCAGAATGCAGGAAAACACTAGATCAAGATACACTAGTAAGCTAGGCACTATCACAAGAGAAGAGAAGGGTACTTATTGAACGCAGGTCCCAGCCCCAGAAGCTGAAGAAGAAGTCGGGCCCATTTACTGGCAGTTGACTGGTGTGTCAGCTGTCAGTCACATAACTTTAATTCAATGCACCTTATGCCGATCAGCCGGGGGACGCCATCACCAGGGACGCCATCTGCGTTTCTATCAGTACGGCCCTGCTACTGACACTAACAATTCCTTCCATACTTGTTATTATCTATTCTGTCTCCTTCTCCCAGTTCTGAGCTGCTGCTTTCTGCTGAAGACACAAAAAGCAGTGTGTGAGCTTTTCTCTCTGTCTCCCCCCTCCAACTTTGTAATACCAGTAACTTGACCTCCCAGCATTACAAAGAAGCTACAGAGTTGCAGATTTAATCTGCCAGGGACTTGTTCACATCAGCAGTCTCGGAAGGGAGGGGGAGGAGGAAAAGACAGAGAGAAAAGCTCACACAGGCTTTTGTGTCTTCAGCAGAAAGCAGCAGTTCAGAACTGGGGGAAGGAGACAGAATAGATAATAACAAGTATGGAAGGAATTGTTAGTGTCAGTAGCAGGGCCGTACTGATAGAAACGCAGATGGCGTCCCTGGTGATGGCCATAAGGTGCATTGAATTAAAGTTATGTGACTGACAGCTGACACACCAGTCAACTGCCAATTTGTTGAGCAAATCCCAACTAGTAAGCATGCAAGAAACTTCTTCGTGGACCAGAAAGGTCTGATCTTGGAGCTCCAGAAGTAGTGATGGTGATGGATAGTACCTTCCCTTACCTGACAGTGTCTTGTAGTTTGTCTCCTGACAGTTGTTAGATGGAATTTGTGCAAATAATTTGACATCCTCATCAATAATTTGTCTATGGCTCTGTATGCTTGTCCTCTTTAAAGATAGCCATCACTTGGGCTTTACAAGTGCAATATCCCAATGCGTTTTTGTGGAAGGAATATTATTGGAAATTACTTGCTACAGGTTGTTGTGTTATACTGCCCTCTGCTGGCAGTTTGTCAGAATGCGAGTGCCCAATCTATATACTGGACTTTACATTGGCCATGGATTTACATCGGGTATGGGCTGAGGTCATAGAGTGGGCTTCGGCCTACACCCCAGGCAACTCTTCCTTCATGACAGGGTCTTTAATGATGTGATAATGTATGTTGACACAGATGGCTTGTTCTATGTGGGATTAAAATCAATGGATAAGGTGATACAAGAGCCATCTGTCCTGATTAAAGAGGGGACACAATTACCATGTATTTGGTTCCCAGTACATTTGCCTGTAGAGCTTCCCAAATTTCTTATATGACAATCCCTGCAAATATTTCACCTGGGTGATGTCCCACAAATCATTACTCATGCTGTAGGAGAGCCATGGCTTGGTGGGGGTCTCTGCTAGGTCTGCTTTAGAGAGTGGTGCAGTGGAGCTCCCTATAAATAAGGGGGAATCAGCCACTGTGCTGGGACGAGAGGCCACAGGAGTAAATGATTAATATAGTTTGGATATATTTTTTTCCCCATGCCCTCTATATTATAATACAATTATTGTAGATGAATTGCTCTGGACAGTTCCTGACATGAACAGAGGTGGCAGCAGAGAGCACTGTGTCAGACTGAAAAGAATACACCATTTCAGGCAGAGCATATGGCAGCTTATAAGTACTTATTAGTGCTTATAAGTGCATTCTTTCCAGTCTGACACAATACACCCTGCTGCCACCTCTGTCTATGTCAGGAACTTGCCAGAGCAGTAACAAATCCCCATAGAAAACCTCTCCTGCTTCCCAGACTGGAAATAATACCACTTCCTGCAGGACATGCAGCAGCTGATAAGTTCTGGAAGACTTGAGATTTTTTTATAGAAGTAAATTACAAATCTCTGGCACTTCCTAGCACCGGTTGATATGAAATAATTTTTAAAACTTTGAGATGTAAAAACAGATTTCAGTTTATTACCATTTGGGATGTTATACACAAAATGTCCACTAGAGGGCCTCAGAATACTAGTCATAATTCTTTTCAAGCTACAAAGTAGCCGAAATAAAAAATCTATTGGAGGAGACATCGAAAACTACTGTCTACATGCCATTTTACATAACATACATAATATGGCCACCAGGAAACAAACATCTAAGAAGCCAGCATACAGGTTTTGTTAGAATAAACATTGCTCTATATTTTATACATAAGTATTATCGTTCTCCTAACTTTCCTCCTGTTATATAATGTGCATTAAATTCTGCACTTTCTAACCTCCATATTGTGTATTATTGCACTATTCTCCTGCTTCTGGAGGTTATCCAGCTTTACATTGCAATGACTTAAAGTGTCACTGCCGTTTAAATTATTATTTTTTTTCTGCAGAAATCAATAGTACAGGCGATTTTAAGAAACTTTGTAATGGGGTTTATTAGCTGAAAAATGGAGAGATGAGGCACCAAAACAGGACAACAAAGAGTTAATTTACAGCTACATCACCAGGCTATCTCCTCTGAAGTCAGCACTGACCTCTCTGATCTCCGAATACTGGCTTTCACACAGCTCCCACTGTGTAATCCTTTTTTCTCTGCTCTCTGCTGGTGACTAATCTCCCTCCTCCCTCCTCCCCTCTCCATAGGTTACACAGGGCACGACTTAGGTAAAAGAGCAGAGATTTCCTGATAATGAGCAGTGAAGAAGAGAGAGGAGGGGGAGGGGGGGACCTGGGGAAAGTCTTTTTGAATGCAGATAATGGCATATTTGCCTAATAAACCCAATTACAAAGTTTTTTTTTAAATCGCCTGGACTATTGATTTCTGCAAAAAAATAAAAAATAAATAAAAAAAATAAATATATATATATATATATGACAGTGACACTTTAAGGAACTAGTAGGAGTCATAGACTTTGTTCTTCTTCTAACCAAACTGTGTTGGCAAATTGTGATGACATCAGGTATCACCTAGGAGGACACTGTTGGCAACTTTTTTAGACAAGCACTGTGGCTGCATTGTTGGGGGTTACAATTGTCAGGGGCAGCAATGTGGCATATTGCAGGGGAATAACCTCATTCTGTGTAAGTCTAAGGGGTTGGCTAGGGTGGCTATCAGCCTCTTCCCACTGAGGCTTAGAGAGAAATCCTTGCCTGATATCCAAATAGCTGCCACTCAGTCATCCCCAAGATTTCCGGAATCGGGTCAGGTAATGTCTCAATGAGGGGAAAGGAAGAAGCAGCAGCAGCGGTAACAGAGGGCATCATAGAGCAGTAGTGAGCAGTCTAAGCTGTGAATCAATTCTCATATTTGCAGCATGTAATCTGATCTCTCAGTTAGATTCCAGTGACCATTGCAAACACAGGACAACATTTGTGAACAAACCCTTAGTGAGGGGCAGAGGAAAGAAGCTTGAAAATAGGAGACACTTTTCTCTAATTAGATAGATTACAATGTTTTTTTTTATATTAGTATTTAAACTATTGTTTTATGCAAAGTTTGTTTAAAGGATGGTGACCATGTAGAAGAAATAACATTTAGTATGTAGAATTCCTTGATGTACTTGGAATAGATCCTGATACAGACTACTAATAAAATATAAGGCCGCTTTCACACGCCAGCATTATACTTTCTGCAATTATGGATCCGTAATTGTGAACAGTTTAAGGGGTTTTCCACTCAAACATAACTTTTGATATGTTGCTGCCCATGGTGAGACTAACAATTCCTTCCATACTTTTCTATTCATTCTCCTTCCCCCAGTTCTGAGCTGCTGCTTTCTGGTGAAGACACAAAAATCTGTGTGTGAAACTTTGTCCCGGTCTCTCCCTCCTCCCTTCTGAGATGGCTAATGTAAACAAGTCCCTGGCAACATTGTAGCTTCTTTGAAATGCTTGGAGGGTTAATCTGAGGTCAAGTTGCTAATGACCTCACCGACATTACAAAGAAGATAAAGCCAGCCAGGGCATCAGCCGTCTCAGAAGGGAGGAGGGAGAGGGAGACAGAGAGAAAGGCTCAGGCACAGATTTTTGTGTTTTTAGCTGAAAGCAGCAGCTCAGAACTGGGGGAAGGAGACTGAATAGATAATAACAAGTATGGAATGAATTGTTAGTCTCACCATGGGCAGCAACATATCAAAAATTATGCCTCTTAGTAAAAAGTGTCCCTTAGTAAATCCAGTGGGTGAATGGGGGCGGGGCTTCATTTAATAAATCTCCCCCCATAGTGTTTTATTGGACTGTAGTCTACAGACTAACATAAAATAGCTACAGCTTTCTGATGGTTCCCAGTTTGCACATTACATACAAGTTGCTGGCTTGGAATCAACCAGTTATCACAATCTTTTCTTAAAATAATAAAATAGTAAGTTCTCTCAAAGTGGACTGAGGGCAGCAGGTGATAGATGAAGAGCTTGCCATAAGATCATCCCTGCGGAGTACAAGGGTTTTATTACTGATGTAAATCCTGCCTCACTTTACAGCACTTACCACAGTGATTGACAGCTACCCCTTTATCCAAGTGTCCACTTCCTGATGGCGCTTAACAATCTTCTCCTCCATTTGTATAGGACGTATTGTAGCACAATGGGTTACTTGGGGGAAAGTTACTGGCACGAGACTATTTGTGAAACGGTTACAAATGTAAGTGGTATGTGAGCAGCGAAACCTCCAAGAAGTCTAGTAGGTTATCAGCTTTTAAGACGAGTGGTGTCGTTTTGAAGTGCGGCCTTAAGTAGGTCACCATAGCTATGTAACTGTGTTCCTATTGTATGAGAAGGCCTTTGTGCTATTGGGTCATGTCAGTTCAACAAATAAATGCCAGGCAAATACAATGCATCTACTCACCTTTTATACAGATTTGTAAATTACTTCTATTTATAAATTTCCAACCTTCTAGTACTTCTATTTAAAAACTCAAGCATTCCAGTACTTATCATCTGCTGTATGTCCTGCAGGAAGTGGTGTATTCTTTCCAGTCTGACACAGTGCTCTCTGCTGCCACCTCTGTCCATTTTAGGAACTGTCTAGAGTAGTAGAGGTTTTGTATGGGGATTTGCTCCTGCTCTGGACACTTCCTGACATGGACAGAGGTGGCAGCAGAGAGCACTGTGTCAGACTGGAAAGAATACACCATTTCATGCAGGACATACAGCAGCTGATAAGTACTGGAAGGCTTGAGTTTTTAAATAGAAGTAATTTATCATTACTCTTGGCACCAGTTCATTAAAAAAAAAATTCTCTGGATTACAGGCCCCATTACACTAAACGATTATCAGCCGTATTTGGCCGATAATCGTCTGGTGGAAAAACAGGCAACGATCAGCTGACATGAACGATGTCAGCTGCTCATTGCTGTTGTTTGTCTTTTAATATCTTAGGATAGCAGGATAGCAACCATCTGCTGCCGTAGCTCCACAGAACAGGAGCGGCAACAGCTGACCGCTGCTATCCTCTATGGGCTGCCCGGACAATCTAGCGATCACCCGGGCAGCCCCCCCCTGTACTCACTCGTTCACTGCCTATGCGTGTAATAGCACTGGCAACGAGCTGGCAATGAGGAGCAAAGAGCGCTGACAGTGCTTGTTTGCTCCTTAAAGGGGTTGTCCAGCAAAAATCTTTTTCTTTCAAACCAACTGGTGTCACAAAGTATACATAGATTTGTAATTTACTTCTATTAAAAAATCTTAAGTCTTCCCATACTTATCAGCTGCTGTATGTCCTGCGGGAAATGTTGTTTTATTTTCAGTCTGACACAGTGCTCTCTGCTGACATCGCTGGCCGAGACAGGAACTGCCCAGAGCAGGAGAGGTTTTCAATGGGGATTCATATAAAACCGAGACAGAGTTCCTGTCTCCGCCAGAGATGTCAGCAGAGAGCACTGTGTCAGACTGAAAATAAAACATTTCCTGCATGACATACAGCAGCTGATAAGTATGGGAAGACTTGAGATTTTTTAATAGAAGTAAATTACAAATCTATATAACTTTCTGATATCAGTTGATCTGAAAGAAAAAGATTTTCGGTGGACAACCCCTTTGACATCGCCCCGTGTAATAGGGCCTTACCCCTTTAAGGTACAGGGCCTGGATGTGCAGTGTGCACAACAGAGCAGAATACAAGGGGTTGGTTAGGAATAAACTTAATTGGATTATGGCTAATGAGAGATTAACCTGTTTCCTCTGAGGCCGGGGCAGAAGCAACATGGCAACAATGAGTTACCTATTAAGAGAATTCTTCATATCACTTACACTACAACATGTCTTGGATATATTCCTATTCTACTCCATCTCCCATCTCCTTGATGAGTAGAGTTCTTATAGTGAATAATCAGCTCCCTCCTATGACTTGGTTGTACTATTTCTTTTAGTATTTGTTACATTCTCTAACACATGAGATAATGGCCAATCTTGACTATTTCGGGCAACCATCATTGAACGATCATCTGTAATGACTGAAAAAGTCACCTAGGCATCTCTTAAAGGGGAAAATATTTTTTTCTTTTAAATCAACTGTCGTCAGAAAGTCATACAGATTTGTTAATTACTTCTATTTAAAAATCCTAAGTCTTCAAGTACTTATCAGCTGCTGTTTGTCCTGCCGGAAGTGGTGTATTCTTTCCAGTCTCAAATGGTGCTCTCTGCTGTCACCTCTGTTTGTCTCAGGTACTGTAGCAAATCCCCATAGAAAACCTCTCCTGCTCTGGACAGTTCCTTTCATGCACAGAAGTGGCAGCAGAGAGCACTGTGACAGACTGGAAAGAATATATCACTTCCTGCAGGACGTACAGCGGCTGATAAGTACTGGAAGACTGGAGATTTCTAAATAGAAGTAAATAACAAATCTATATAACTTTCTGACAAAAGAAGAAAAACAATGCCGGAGTTCCCCTTTAAATCTGTAATATATATATATATATATATATATATATATATATATATATGACAGATAATTTATGATATTATTGTTTATGTAGGCTTTCCTAACAGCATTCATAGGGTTGCAGTGTCTGCCAAAATATTTTGTGCTTTTCAGCTGTGAACTTTTCCAAAATGTAAAAATAAAACACAAGTCACAAATTCTAAAGCAGTGTCATCCAAGTTTTTCCATAAAGAGAATCACATGTGCTGGCGTCAGGCGCCAATAGGTCAAATACTATTAATAATATGTTTTGTTAAAATCTTATAACCGTATATTCTTCCTCACTTTGTTCTAGGTGTCACAAGGACGACCAGTGGGCGATTACGCAAACTCAGCAATGATGTCGTAAGCCCAAGTAAGTGGCATCGTTTTTAAATTTACCATAGAACCTATAGATAAAAGATATCTGGGAATGTTATGTTGCTAAAGTGACAATATACAATGTATATACAATGTATTTCAGCTTAAAGGGAACCCATCACCTTAAAAATACTACCTAAGCCAGGGGTACTCAACAACTTTTAGTGAAGGTCCACTTACCGGGTCTATTGTCAGGTGAAGGTCTGAGCATATAACATAAAAAACAAACACTTATACTCACCTGTGTCCGGGCGTCTCCTTTTCTCTTCCCCTCTTATAGTTACTGTGCAGAGCGCAGCAGTGGGCGGGTGGGGGGGTCCCTGCAGGGGGCGCCAGAGATGGGTAAGTAGATTACTTACCCATCCCGATGGCGCTCCCCCCTAACAGGCTGTTGGCCGGAGCCCTGTGCAACCGTACTGGTCGCTCATAGCGAAGGCTGGGCTGCTCGAAGGGGTCTTTAAAAGGGTTATCCAGCGCTACAAAAACATGGCCACTTTCCCCCTACTGTTGTCTCCAGATTGGGTGGGGTTTTGAAACTCTGTTCTATTGAAATGAATGGAGCTTAATTGCAAACCGCACCTGAACTGGAGACAACAGTAGGGGGAAAAGTGGCCATGTTTTTGTAGCGCTGGATAACCCCTTTAACCAGTGGGCCCGGTGCAGATGCATCATTTGCCCTCTGGTTAAAGCGGCCCTGCCACTGTCAGTGAGCCGGGCATCGGGAAAGGGGAGCAGCTCAGTATACAGGTATACTGAGCTGCAGCAGCGGTCCAGACAGCTGGCCTCTGCGGTCCGCGTTTGGACCACCGTCACGAGTTGAGGACTGTTGACCTAAGCTATAGGCATCATGTTATACAGCAGAAGGAGCTGAGTGGACTGAAAAAGTACCTTTATTCTGCCGTGCAAGGCAGGGAGAGGGGCGGCAACTAGTCATCTGGATGGAGGGGCGCCCATGACTAGTCACTGCTCTCAGCCTGTCGGTGTGCAGTGCAGGGATGATTGAAAATAGGCAAGGACAAGGACAGATATAGTGTAAGATCACTGAATATAGACAGAGCAGCAGGAAAAGGTCCCCTTGTCACTAAGAATGCCAGGAAGAGATTAAATGAGTTAATTAAAAAACAAAAACATAATTGGTCCTCTTTAAAGGGGTTGGCCACTTTATAGTGAAATAGTTTAGTGTACAGTATTAGTAACTGTACTCACTGTATATACTGACAGCAGCTCCCTGTGTTCTTCATAGAGTTAAAACCAGACTCCCCTCCTCCAGGCTGTGCTGTCCTGCTCTGTGGTGAGTCTGTCCATAAGATGGCCGACATGGAGGAGCAGGTGACCATGCCCCGCCCCCCAGTGTCCACCACTGAGTTTGTATATGCCTATGGAGGATACTGGGGGGCTCCTCTATGCAGGGCCGGCGTTAGGGGGGGGCAAACAAGGCAAATGCCCAGGGCCCCGTCCTCAGGGGGGCCCCGCACGCAGAGTGAGGGTAAGAGTAGCCAGCCAGCAGCATGAGGAGACGCGCAGCTTCCCCTCTGATCGATCAGACATCAGACCTACAGGGGCACACACACAGCATCACATTGCCCCGATCGCGCTGCCCCCCTCTCACAACACAGCATCTCCCTGTTACCTGCCGATCGCTATGTACAGGCTGTGACAGGGATCCTTGGATGATGCTGCGACCCCCTGAGCCCGGCTGCTAATGATGCGATTGGTGGCTCCTGATGCTAGTCCTGTCACATGCCGATCGGCAAAGTGCTGCTGTGGTCCTGAAGAAGCTCTGTGCTGTTTGTCCCTGGGGGGAGGGGGGTGTTTTACTACACACAGTCTGTGCTGCCAGCGTCACCTTAAAAAACATCCGACCCACCTCCTCTCCCCTCATGTGATGCTCTGCAGCTTCCTGCTAAGTTATCAGCAGCAGTCGGAACGACAGGAAGAAGGGAGGGACAATATTGTGCAAACCTCTGCACATAAGTGAGACTGCCAGCCCTCAGCCACCTAACATCATCCTGCTGATTAACCCCTTGTAGACTGCACCCAGCTGGATAAGTATGCTGTGTTTATGTGTACACTGTGCAGTGCTATGTGTGATGTGTTATGTATTGGTGATGTTGTCTGTCTGTATTGTTCTATGTATAAGTGATGTGCATACTGTGTGCTGTAATACTGTGTTTATATATGTGTAGGAGCATATGTCTGACTATTTATCCGACTGACTATCTATCTCATCTATCTATCTATCTATCTATCTATCTATCTATCTATCTATCTATCTATCTATCTATCTATCTCCTATCTATCTATCTATCTATCTATCTCCTATCTATCTCCTATCTATCTATCTATCTATCTCCTATCTATCTATCTATCTCCTATCTATCTATCTATCTATCTATCTATCTATCTATCTATCTATCTATCTATCTATCTCATCTATCTATCTATCTATCTATCTATCTATCTATCTATCTATCTATCTATCTATCTCCTATCTATCTATCTATCTATCTATCTCCTATCTATCTATCTATCTATCTATCTATCTATCTATCTATCTATCTATCTCCTATCTATCTATCTATCTCCTATCTATCTATCTATCTATCTATCTATCTATCTATCTATCATCTATCTATCTATCTATCTATCTATCTATCTATCTATTATCTATCTATCTATCTATCTATCTATCTATCTATCTCCTATCCATCTCCTATCTATCTATCTATCTATCTATCTATCTATCTATCTATCTATCTCCTATCTATCTATCTATCTATCTATCTTCTATCTATCTATCTATCATCTATCTATCTATCTATCTATCTCCTATCTATCTCCTATCTATCTATCTATCTATCTATCTATCTATCTATCTATCTATCTATCTATCTATCTGTCAGTCTATCCATATATATGTAATAATATCCAGTAGAAATACAACGGCACTCACCGGTGTCAGCGAAATCGATGCTTTATTACAGGAAGAGATATACAACAATAGCGCTCCACACCTCCTTTCTGTGGAACGCACATGCTATTGTTGTATATCTCTTCCTGTAATAAACCATCGATTTCGCTGACACCGGTGAGTGCCGTTGTAATTCTACTGGATATTATTATGATTGCTGGACTTACTGCTGTCTCAACGAGCAACACGTGAGCGAGTACCTTGCACACGGTACGCTTTGTTTACGGAGCCCAGGAAGCCGTAGTGCCTGCTCTGTCTTCTTGTGGCTTATCTATCCATATACACATGTGGGTGGGGGGGGGAGCAATGGGTCATTGTCTTAATAAGTTTCATGCACTCACTTAATTGCACAGGAATGAGCAAATTTAGGGTTTTTTTGCCTTTTGAGTGAAAACTGCATAAGGCAGGCAAACTTAATTTAATGTGCAATTTTTTGCATAAAAACTTGCACCTGGGGATATGCTGCTGCGCACTATGCACAATACCTGCTGGATGTATATATGTATTTTTGGGGCCCCACTTTAGTTTTGCCCAGGGCCACATTTTGTCTAAAACCGGCCCTGCCTCTATGCCAGCCGTCTTATAGACTTCCCAAAGTCTATAAGAAAATGATCTTCTCTCATCACTATGCAAGCCCGGTCACAAAAATCACTTGTTTTATGGGAAGCCATCTACAGAAGGGTTGCCTGCCATTACATATACCACAATGTAGCTTAGGGCTTCCCATGCAATTCCTAGTTCTCTGACCTCACAGCCACATGGCCACCATATCTCCAAACCACACAGTACCCTGGGCAAACACAGTTACATTAGCACAAAGTATAAAACATTATACAGCAAAAAAAGGCATCACTAGTAAGACAGCATAAATATAGTATAATGCTTGTCCTGATATAGGCAGCTTTTTATGAGGGTGATAGTAAGCCGCATGGGGGTTGTCACTCAGCATCCATCAGATGGCATATTGTAGGTTACAGGAAAGACGTTTAGTCGTGTCGCCCTCACTCAGTTATCAATTTGCGCAGAATCGATAACTTAGGTCTACTTCTCTATTAGGTATCGTCTCCCTATCCCGTAATATATTTCATGTTTATGGGGACACTAAGAGCCTTATTCTGAGCAGAAACTCCTCTAACTAAACGTTATCACATGACAATCGGTAACAAATCTTTGACTGTATTTTCATCAAGATAAAAATAAAATTGATTTTACAAGCCGGCTCCATGTCACAGTTGTTATGTCCACAACGGGCGTTTCCTTATAGACCTACATTGCCTGCCTTGCAGAACAATATCACCATTGATGCCCTAACTGAGAAACAATCTGTTCATGGCTCTTACCACTTAATGTAAATATATATATAACAAAGTTAAATAACTTTACTAAATTATTATTTTTTATTATCCCCACCAGGTTAGCCCATAATTTTTTATACAGAGTTATACAGATTTGTAAATGACTTCTATTTAAATTTAAAAATCTCAAGTCTTCCAGTACTTATCAGCTGCTGTATGTCCTGCAGGAAGTGCTGTATTCTTTCCAGTCTGACACAGTGCTCTCTGCTGCCACCTCTGTCCATGTCAGGAACTGTCAAGAGCAGGAGCAACTACCCATACAAAACCTCTCCTGCTCTGGACAGTTCCTGACATGGACAGAAGTGGCAGCAGAGAGCACTGTGTCAGACTGGAAAGAATACACCACCTCCTGCAGGACATACAGCAGTTGATAAGTCCTAAAAGACGTAAATTTTTATAATTAGAAGTAATTTACAAATCTGTATAACATTCTGACATTGGTTACTTAAAAAAAAATAAAAAATGTGGGGTACCCCTTTAATTAATGCATCACTTGCCACCTTTACCAAAATTTAATATGTTTCACGACAAACATGGTGTGATGGGGATGAAAATGTCCAACATAAAACAAACGGATCCATACCCCCCCAGTGATCTCCAGATCAACCCCTGGCTCCTTTGTTCTAAATAGAGCCACAGGTCCAGCGGAGAGAGTACAGCATTTGGCTCTTTCCAACGAATAAATAGTGGGTCATGTGCCATATCTATTAAAAACCCGGGGAGCCAGGGGCCTATCTGGTAAACGTGGGAGGGAAGGGGTTATGGAGGTCTGAGCCCGCCCACTGACACCCACCCCTGCGATCTCTTATTTGCCTCCTGTGCATAGGGGACAAGTTAGTTTTATATTGGAATATTCTTTTAGGTCATGTTCACACAGGGTAAAGACAGCGGCTCTTATTTGACATGCCCATGTCAAATAACGGCCAATGTCTTACACGTTCACCCGGCCGATACTGCAGTATCAGTCAGATGAACATTACTTTATGTTAATTGGAATGCAGAGACATTCGGGTGTGCCCACACCCCAATTTACCATTGACAACAGTGGAAAGTATGGCCAGGAGCTATACTTCACACTGTGACCACAACCTATTTTCTACGGCCGCTGTTCACCGTAGAAAATAGACCTGTCAATTATTTTGTGCGGCCGCAGTGAACAACGGTCGCAGTGTATTTAGCATGTATACACTATGGCTCCCATTCACTGCAATGGGTCAGAGTAAAGCTTTGGCTGTTATGATGGGAGTTGTAGTTTTGCAACAGCTGGAGAGCCAAGGTTCCCTACCCCTGCTGTAGAAGTTCCCTGACAGTAAGGTAGCAGCATTGTGAATCCTATGTGATTAGGAAACATGGCTGATGACGGGGTGAGAGCCCCACACCTCCCCCCGTACTACTAGAATATGCTGGCTACACAAATGGTAAAACAGTCATTCAAATGAATCATCATGTGATCCGACATTCTGCCAACTGGACGGCAGAGTTTTCATCACTTGCATCCTGTTTGGCTGAAGATGACAAGCGTTCGCCAACAGGAATCATCCAGCCAACCAGATTTTCTGTTTCTCCTGATGAAATTGACATTGACAGGATTGGAACGGTTTCTGAAAATTACTATGATAGTTTCCAGCAAAGATTCATATGTGCAGAAGGATGACTCCATTTTTGCCAACCTAGAAATACATCGATCAGCCATAACATTAGGACAACCTGTTTAATATTGGATAGCTTCTACTTGTGCTGACAGAACAGCTCTGACACATCTACACATTGACTCCAAGAAACCTCTAAAGTTGTCTTATGATATCTGGTACCAATGTAGTAGAGGCAAATTGTTTAGGTCCTCTAGCCTCGCTTCCTGGTTGGGATACACATGGGGGGACATTTATCAAACTGGTGTAAAGTAGAATAGGCCCAGTTGCCCCTAGCAACCAATCAGATTCCACCTTTCATTTTGCAAAGAATCTGTGAGGAATGAAAAGTGGAATCTGCTTGGTTGCTAGGGGCAACTGTGCCGGTTCTACTTTACACCAGTTTGATATATCTCCCCCATGGTGTTCCGTCGAGCCCTGCTTACCCTGCCTAGGCAAACATATATCCTGTACCACCATAAATTGTGGCAGGCCCAGACATGCACCCTCTGTTTTTGCATCCACTTAAAAAGACTAGGGGGTAGATTTATCAAACATGGTGTAAAATGAAACTGGCTCAGTTGCCCCTAGCAACCAATCAGATTCCACCTTTCATTCCTCACAGACTCTTTGGAAAATGAAAGGTGGAATCTGATTGGTTGCTAGGGGCAACTGAGCCAGTTTCACTTTACACCATGTTTGATAAATCTCCCCCTAGGTCTATTCCCTTGCAGGGTCACCAAGCTCATGTGTTCTATAAATATGGAACCTAAACTAGGAAAAGGCCACTCTATTCTGATGTGCACACAATGAACCATCCATCTTCCTGGATCAAGCTAGGCCAAGGTGCCCATTTGGTGCCCTTAAACCTCACAATCTTCCCATTCCAACATCCCCCTTGTAAATCTTAAAGGGGTTATCCAGTGCTACAAAAACATGGCCACTTTTTTCAGAGACAGAATGACTCTTGTCTCCAGTTCAGGTGCAGTTTGTAATTAAGCTCCATTTACTTCAATGGAGCTGAGTTTCAAAACCCCACCCAAACTGGAAACAACAGTAGGGGGAAAGTTGCCATGTTTTTGTAGCGATGGATAACCCCTTTAAGCCTGATCACTGATGTAAGCGAGCGCCGATCTGCTAGATCAGAGCTCGCTTACTGAGCCTATTAAACATCTAAACGTGTAAAATAATAAACTTTATACATACCTGTTCCATGCTCCCAGTGTTCTTTTCACTTCTGCCCTTTGGAACCTCTAAGCCGGGCTCTGAGTGACAGGCCGCTCAGCCAATCACTGACCAAGATGGGACAGCACAGTGGCCAGTGATTGGCTGAGCAGCCTGTCACTTCACAGACCTGCTCAGAAGTCCCAGCAGCAGCTGTGGGGAGTGAGAAGAGGCTAGAAGAACACCGGGGAGTGTGGACAGGTATGTATAAAGTTTTGTCAGCCACGTAGTGGAAAGGCAATGATCAGCCGATGATCGTTTCTTCGGATGATCGTTGTCTTTATTACGTGGAGCAATAATCTGCAGAATCGGCCTCATTGGGCAGATTATTGCTCTGTGTAATAGGGCCATTATTTGCTGACCACAAAACACCACATATTAAATGTTATCCCTACCATAAATGATTTTTCACCTTTAGATAAGCCATCATGTACCTATCTCATTTTCAGCATCCTCCCAACCTGGCATCGCACAATCTCCTCTGAATAACCTTGTGAGGTCACTTCTCCCTCCACACCCAGCTAAGACGTCGTCCAGCTCCATCATTACCAAAATCCGGAGACAGTATTGGGGTGGTTGGGGGGAGGAGTTTGGTACTAGCATCCCCACCTGCCTATAGTAATGTTATTGCCTCTATCATAGGTATACCGCTGTGTGTCATAATAACCGCTCATTACAGCAAATCATTTTCAGATTTTAATATCAGTATGATTTGTTTCATTTCCTCAGCAAAAATACAAAGGGTCACCATTATGGTTGCAACCATAGTAAAACTGCGCACTGGAATGCTGGATCGTATCGAATCCTGTCAAAAAATATTTAACCATTTATATATTAGCTTAATCTACGTAATAAATTTTGCTATAGAAAACACATAGCCAGTAAGGGATTCACCTTTAAAGGTTGCGCTCTGGGCCCAACACCATAGAGCACATATATCCAATGCAAGCCACGTCTTCCAAATGTATCCAAATCTGACCATGAAATTACCCATCATTAGAAGGAAAAAAATGCAAGGCACAAAGGACTCTGTCATAAGGTTTATACTGTCCTACCTCAGGGTATGGACAATAAGTAGTCTTCTCCATTATGTGCATGAGCCCAGTAGTCCTGGATATTCATGAGAAGCAGAAAACTCCACCCACCAGCTGCTGATTTGCAGTTATCTATCCATGCTGTGTATAGGCAGTCAACTGTCAATTAGAAGCTGGAGGACGGGGGTAGGGGTGTGGCAAGAATCCTATTCTCCTGCATATTAGGAGAACGACTTAACAGAATGATGCAAGTAATACACCGATCTGTTCAGCATTTCTGTCACCTTATTTAAGGCAGCTTAAACCTAGTAAAAGATTCCCTTTAACACATCACACAATGCATTTTGTGGTTTCCAAGACCCCTTTCTCCTTCTCCGCCACTTGAGAAAAGCCAACTGAAACGCGTTGCATGATGCGACAACTATTAAACATGTTTCATGTGAATACTGGCCCTTTAATGATGAAATCCTATGAGCCTTGTGTCTTCTTCTCCTTTGGATGATGGATAATACCAGATAGGGTCAGAAATGAACACTGGCAGATTTCAGCTCTAAAGCCAGGAAAATTATGGATGCAGCTCTAGACTATGATATGGTCTGTAATTTAGGATGGGGTCAAGGATATTATTCTACTGTACCTTTGTTCAAAGGTGGACAAAGGCTTTGACTGACACGACTTCATTAGAAACACATGGAAACGTGAAGGGAGAGAGAGAACACCTCCACACATGAAATATCAACATCCTGCATGTTTGCTTTCATCGTTCTGTATCCAAGTAACATGTGAGACAGCTGCACAGGGCAACAGCTGTCTCCTGCAAAAGGTGCTGGACGAAGAACTGGTTCCTATTCTCTGTAGACCATAATACGGCCTAAGCCAGGAATTCAATGTAAATCATTCCATGAACATGAATCCGAGAGAAATAATATTCTGAAGTTTTGATAGGGAGAGTGGGTTCCAGTAATAAAGAATCTGCAGAATTAGTGACGGGATGATTAATAGACTTTGTAAATAGCTGTAACCCCGCCCCAGAGGTACCCTTCAGTGTGGATATGTCAATTGTATAGCATCCATGGCCTTGGCTGCTATTGTATTCACCTATTACCAAGTGATTCATAGTATTTCATAGTCCACACTCCACCTGTCTGAAGTTTTCGTAGGAAGAGTGGGCTCCAATAATGAAGAATCTGCAAAATTAGTGACAGGTTGATTAATAGACTTTTTAAATAGCTGTAACCCCGCCCCTGAGGTACCATACAGTGTAGATATGTCGATTCTGTAGCATTCATGGCCTTAGCTGTTATTGTATTCGCCTATTACCAAGTGATTCATAGTGTTTGGGTGAAGCATAAGGCTAGGAACCTTTTTCAGTTTTACCTACAATGCACAGTGCAACCCAGGGCCCAAGTATATGAACAAATACTTGGCCTTCAATTGTGCTTTGCTGCAGGCAATTTTAGCCTCTGTTTCTGCTATGTAATAAATACTTATAACCATAATTGTTCATCATCTTTGGATGCAGGGCCGGCTCCAGGTTTTTGCCGGCCCTTGAGCAACAGAGCCTCAGCCGGGCCCCTCATCCATCCACTATGCACCCACCATCCACACACTATGCACACTACGTAAACACACATTACTGACACAGACACTGACAGACTGACACAGACACTGACTTACTGACACAGACAGAGTGACTGACTGACACTAACAGACCGACACAGACACACTCAATTTTGGAATTCTACCAATGAACCCCTTCTTTTTGCATTGTGTTATCAGGGTGCAAGCAGGCCTGATTTGACATCTATATAGTTATCTTCAGCAACGTCTGGCTCCTCTAAGGAAAAGCTCTAGATTTATTGCGCTAAACACATGGCAGAGGAAGATTTTGGACAAGAAGACAGACACTCGTCTAAATATAGATTACAGCGATTTCTATTTTGAACCGATATAACCGCAGATCTAGTATAACTCTCTGCAGGTGTAACATCAAAAGACGACTTCGAGGCTTCTTCTGCATTCGTTCTGCTAGGATCAGGCAATATCCAATGGTTTCCACCTCACTTAACCCCTGTTGTTGCAAGTTCCCGTAGCACAATATAAAAACGTCCTGTGCTGTAAGGGTTAAATAGCAAGCGCCCAATGTAATCCCTGCATTCTGGCCAAGGATTTAGCAATGGAACAGTATAATTGCTAACAGGTACAGCAGGATCCCTCACTGTAACAATGTATTACACATTGGCAGACTGTGCAGTGATTTGGGCTGGAGAACCAGCTTTTTCTGAGAGGGGTGGGTGGGTTATGTGGATCTCCATGCACTTATACACATACATACACACTTACACACATGTGTGAACAGTGTAGACATTGGTGCAAGGTTAGTGAGAACATAAGGCGCTAAGGCATCAGCCATGAGACAGTACGCTAGGGTTGTAAGTAGTTCTTGGAATATATGGCGGTCATGGCTTTGCTGAGCTGGCGACAGGACTGAAAGAGTGAAAGAGAAAAGAAGAGAAGAGGGAGAGATGGGGAGGGGTGAATGGAGGAATATTAACATTGAAAGGAATAAGAACTAGAGAGTTGGGAGAGAAACAATAAGGAGAGAAAGGTTGAGGAAAAGGGTAACAAGAGCTGTAAATAAGAAATGGATATTAAAGGGGGTTTATAACCTTGTTCCCTTCACAATTTGTAATTCTATGCTAGTACTGTATGTTCTATAGTACTTAGAAGGTGCTATGTAGACTTAAATGTGAGCATAGTGTAACCATAGGATGATATGGAAACAATAGAGAACTCATTTAAACTTGTTACTCAATAAAACAGATGTCAAGAAGTAACAAAATATAATATAAATAGCAAATATTTACAATATACTAAAAATATAAACCGATAAAGAATAGAATATAAATATAAACATATAAAGAATATAATAGACTATAAATATAAATATATAAAGTATAGAATATAAATATAAACACATAAATATATATATATATATATATATATATATTAATTATAATATAAAGAAGAGAATATAAACATGTAAATAAACAATTATACATTATAATAAAAAAAATTTGAGTCAGCCACATTAAAAGATTGGTGGCAAGAGACAGCTATTTCAGACATGGCAGTAAGATATTCCATGAATGTTTAGGGTGACAGGGTAACAGATGGGGGCTGGCATATGTCCAGTGACAGGTAAAACAGTTGCTGGCGAGTGAGAAAGCCAGTGCAGAGGGCGTGAGGGAGGAGGAAGAGGAGGAGAGGCGAAGGCTAATCTGAGGAGAGAGGGGGGATGAAAAGGTAATACATTCTGTACCATGAATATTAAATTGAGAAGAAATAAGAGGGGGCGAGGTGATGAAAGGGGGTAACTCCGGTCCTGACCTTGATGTGGAATGTATGGGGTTCAGCTGAGGTGTACCAGGCAGGAGAAGAAAAAAAAAACTTTAAAAAAATGTATAGTTTTTAACTCCTCGGTTTGCAGTGATCCACTAGGAGGAAAGGCAGTTCAAATACTTTCGGCATAATCTACCTTATAGAGATACTGCTAAGAATTCTCACAACTTTTAAAAGTTTTAAATAATTTTTAGCAGCACTGTTTGTATTTCTGGGTCCCCGCTTACACAGGTTGGTGGGTGACATCATGAAATGCCCATTTGATTCTTATTTACTAAGCGTGATGACAGACATGGAGGGTTCCGATACCCAGAAGCTCCCTTCTAAACAGGAGCGGACATTATGTTATAATAATTCCTTCTATTGCTATTGGAGGTGAATTACTGCATACTTATTTACTATTAAAGAGGTATTCAAGGAAAAATTTACTTTTCCTCTATCCACAGGATAGGGGAAGAGTAGGGAAAAGTCTGACCTCTGTACCCCCTGCCGATCCCCGTATCAGCCCTGGATTCTGTGTAATGAGTAGAGCCGTGGGTATGGCACGTGGCCCGCCGCTCTATTCATGCCTATGGAGCCGGAGTACACTGCTCTTCCGGCATGCTCGGTTCTTTCTGTCAGCTGCATAGGAATAAATAGAGCCGCGGGTTACATGCTCTAACCATGGCTCTATTCATAATACAGAAGCCGGGGGCCCAAGGGCCAATACGGAGATCAGTGAGTGGTGCATAGGTTGGACCACCCACAATCTTCTACTTCTCCCCTAAACTCTTTGAATCTCTGTGGCAATTCAAAGAGTTTCCTTGTTGCCAGCATGATATTGATACATCATCCCAGATGGGGACACAGTCCATGACAGGGCTTCCCTGTCCGTAGGGCCCATAATTTACGCAACGTCTGAATGCAGTCTAAGTGTTCTTCTGTCTCCCTCAGTGTTGGCCTCACAGTAACACTGTTCATTACTATTGTATAGTGTCCTGTGTTAGCAAAGACTTCAGAAGAGAAGGATTTAGGGGTAGTGATTTCTGACAGCCTCAAAATGAGTCACCAGTGCAGATTGGGGAAAGCTAATCTTATGCTGGGCTGTATATATTTAATGATATGCTGGGCTGTATATATATATATATATATATATATATATAGGCATGCTGGGCTGTTTATATATATATATATATATATATATATATATATATATATAATGGTGTGTTGGGCTGTGTATATACATATATATATATATATAATGGTATGCTGGGCTATATATATAATGGTATGCTGGGCTGTATATATAATAGTATGCTGGGCTGTATATATAATAGTATGCTGGGCTGTATATATAATGGTATACTGGGCTGTATATATAATGGTATGCTGGGCTGTATATATATATAATGGTGTGTTGGGCTGTATATATATATATATAATGGTGTGCTGGGCTGTATATATAATAGTATGCTGGGCTGTATATATAATGGTATGCTGGGCTGTATATATAATGGTATGCTGGGCTGTATATATAATAGTATGCTGGGCTGTATATATAATAGTATGCTGGGCTGTATATGTATAATGGTATGCTAGGCTGTATATATAATGGTATGCTGGGCTGTGTATATATAATGGTATGCTGGACTGTATATATAATGGTTTGCTGGGCTGTATATGTATAATGGTATGCTGGGCTGTGTATATATATATATATATACAGTAATGGTATGCTGGGATATATAATGGTATGCTGGGCTGTATATATATAATGGTATGCTGGGCTGTATATATATACAGTAATGGTATGTTGGGATATATAATGGTATGCTGGGCTGTATATATATAATGGTATGCTGGGCTGTATAGCTAGGGGTATTACCAGTAGGAAGCAGGAGATTGTGATCCCGCTGTATAGAGCTCTAGTGACATCACATCTGGAATACTGTGTCCAGGTCTGGAGACCTCACCTGCAAAAAGATATTGATAAAACAAAAAATGGTGGAGGGTGAGAGGCATAAAACATATCAGGAAAGACTTAAGTATTTAAGAGCACATTCACACATTCTATAAAAGCAGGATACAAGTTGTATTATGGCCAGAAACACCTGAAGCAACACATACAGTACACTTTGATCCCATCTACAACATGTATGACATATCCACAACATAAGCCATAAATATCCCCTAGATGTGGCTCCAGCTTCTGGGACCTGCAGCTATGTAGAGATCGTGGTGTTACTTGGCGCTACACTGTTTACACAACTCCAATTAAACTCAAAGCGAGTTACACAAATTGCGTAAAGCAGCCAGCTCCGCTGTGTTCAGCTTCCTAACCACTTCCTAGTTCCCATATGGGAAAACCCTTTTAAACTATATGATTAATGTGAATTGTAGCTGGAGATCTGGTCATGTAACAAAAATAGAACCTCAACCCTAACTAAGGGCAGATTTTCTTCTGTACCTCCATTTCCATTAAAGGGGTTATCCAGGGAAAATCTTTTTCTTTCAAATCAACTGGTTTCAGAAAGTTATATAGATTTGTAATTTACTTCTGTTTAAAAAATCTAACGTCTTCCCATACTTATCTGTTGCTGTATGTCCTGAAGGAAGTGGTGCATTTTTTCCAGTCTGACACAATGCTCTTTGCTGCCACTTCTGTTCATGTCAGGAACTGTCCAGAGGAGAAGAGGTTTTCTATGGGGATTTGCTCCTGCTCTGGACAGTTCCTGACATGGACAGAGATGTCAGCAGAGAGCACTGTGTCAGACTTGGAAAAAAAAAAACACAACTTACTGCAGGACAAACAGCAGATGAGAAGTATGGGAAGAATTGAGATTTTTAAATAGAAGTAAATTACCTATCTATACAACTTTATTTGAAAGAAAAAGATTTTCACTGGACAACCCTTTTAATCACTTCACCATCCTGATCTATATAATAATCATAAACCGTGTAAGTATTTTATTATATAAAATCGGTTGCACTAAGATACCCCCTGCATTTTCCCATGCGGGTGGTATTGATATGCCTGCTATGAAGACAATGGTGCCAAGGACCCACGGCTGGATCTTGGGTTTCCTATTTATATTAATGGAGGTGGAGGGAGAAAATCGGGGACTTGATGTCCTTTCCGTTCCCCTGGCGGAGTCCAAGTACAACAATGGCTTTTGTTAATATTGATTTTAAGAAGCTAAATGTGATTATAATAATTACATTACAATACTATTATTTCTGCCTATGTTGCACCACTTTCTCTGATATCTGTAGCAATACAAGTAATTGTATAAACTTCATATCTACATTGTGGTTCCAGACAGTATAGAGTATATAGTATTTTTTTTCAGGTCAACTGGTGCCAGAAAGTTACAGACTTGTACATTACTTCTGTTTTAAAAATCTCCAGTACTTATCAGCTGCTGTATGTTCTGCAGGAAGTGGTGTATTCTTTCCAGTCTGATGCAGTGCTCTCTGCTGCCACCTCTGTCCATGTCAGAAACTGTCCAGAGCAGGAGATGTTTTCTATAGGGATTTGCTTCTCTGAAGAGTTCCTGTCATGAACAGAGGTGGTAGCCGAGAGCCCCATGTCAGACTGCAAAGAAAATTCTACTTCCTGTAGGGCATACAGCAGCTGATAAGTTCTGGAAGACTTGAGAATTTTAAACAGAAGTAAATTACAAATCTCTATAACTTTCTGGCACCAGTTAATTTGAAAAAGAAAAATGCTGCTCCTGTAAAGACATATTGGTATTCCACATAGTAAAAGCCTATTCTCAGTAAAGGGCATCAATATCTGGTGGGTGGGGTGCTGACACCTGGTACTATTGTTTGTTACAGTAGCTGACCTGCAGTACCAGGCACGACCACTATGCGGTGAATAGAGACAACTGCTTTTAGCCACGACAGCCATCTGATCAGAGTGGGTTATAGTTATATATACATATAGGGCCGATGCTCAAGAAAATCAATAAAAGATCTACTACTAAAAAGACCTACAATAAGACCCATGAAGGCCAAAAAGTCCCAGGTCTAACAGGCATAGGACCAAAAAAGAAAAAAAGATGTATAGGGAAACTAGAAGGACATACCCGATACACATTTTGCCAGCAAATGGCATCAGGAAGAACCCTAGAAGAAGCCTTCTGCAGGTGAAAAGTTGCTTACGGCCGGGGTTCCTTTTTATCTCGGGACGTATTCATTTCTACCTTTTCTGGTGTCTGGGCTGTTTGAGTTGGTTGAGCTCTATATTCTCTATGGAGTAGGGCCCCACATGTGTTATATACCCAGACCCCGTATTTCCTGTTTTTAGTCTGCATTTATGAACCGTGAAACTTTATTGCTCAGCGTGCTGTGAGCAGGGACAATAAGCATGTTTTTTTCCTGCCTGCTAGTCCACCATCTTTGGATTATTTTGTCTACCAGTCTGTGGGGTTACATGCAGTCTCCTTAGATAGAAGGCTCCCCCACCTTTTTGTGTGTATTTTTTCGGTTGTCACCAGGCTCTGCTGCTACCGTGTTTTCCCAAAAAATAAGACAGTGTCTTAATTTTTGCTCTCAACGATGCACTAGGTCTTACTTTCAGGGGATGTCTTATTTTTCCATGAAGGAGAATTCACATGTCACATGCACAGCAGGCATAGAGCATTGTGGCTTCCGGCCACCAGGGGGAAGCTCTCCACAGCACACTTGTACAGGACAGCATGGACAGTGTACGGTATGGCGGCTCCCGTCCACCAGGGGAAGCTTACCATAGCTCATTCGTACAGCACAGCAGGGATAGAGTGTTTGGTATGGTGGCTTCCTGCCACCAGAGGGAGCTCCCCACAGCACACTCGTACAGCACAGCAGGGACAGAGTAAAGTATGACGTCAGGTGACAGCATAGTGGCAGACTGTGTGCCATACTACATCTGGCGGTAGGGGTCAAAGGGATGGCGACAGGCGATAGGCCACTTGATGCCTTGCCTGCACATTTACAAGTGACAGCCGTGGAAGGGAACATCAGGGTTGACGGCAGGTGACGGTCTTCTTGTCCTGCATGCAGCAGCTCTGCAATGGACGGTGAAGGTAGGGGACAACGGTGGCGGGCTAAAAAGAATCACAGCTGCATGTCCTGGTGTTCTGTTCAGCAGCCATGCTTCCAAACAAAAACTTTGCTAGGTCTTACTTTCAGGGGAAAGGCCTTATATTTAGCAATTCAGCAAAACCTCTACTAGGTCTTATTTTAAGGGGATGTCTTATTTTTGGGGAAACAGGATATCAAGGCAGTTTTGTAGTTGTTATGTATTTTTTTTTTTTTTAAATAATAAAATTACCTACTTTACCTCTACGTCATTTTTTTTTTATTTTCTTTTTTGGTCATATACTAAAAAGACCTACTAAAAACATACAGCGCAAACTCGATGTATCCTTGATCAGAATCAACCAGTAGTGCTGGCCAAACGAATGTAGTCAGAGTTGGACTGGCCAAGTGGAAGACCACAGGATCCTTTGGTAGGCCCAAGGTGTGGCACATTTTCTCCTTGATATAGACCCCAAATGACACTGGCTCAGTTGCCCCTAGCAACCAATCAGATTCCACCTTACATTCCTCACAGACTCGTTGGAAAATGAAAGGCGGAATCTGATTGGTTGCTAGGGGCAACTGAGCCAGTTTCACTTTACACCATGTTTGATAAATCTTCCCCCAAAGGTCTACCAAACAACCTAATCTTCTGCTGACCTCAAAACCGGACGTCTTATTGAGTCTTGGAGGTGCAATGGTTAGGGAGAGATGAGCAGCGCCTATGTAGTGCCCCTAATCTCAATTGCCATGTATTATAATAACATAACTGCAACACAGACCTGGGTGCATTACATATAACATGGATTACATATACGAGTCAAGAAAAATAATGTGATTTACATGTAAACGCATTTCAGATGATGTGATAAAACCTGATTTCCCTTTTGCTCATATCTGATAAAAAATGTTCTGCTCCGTGCATTTCCCCTTAGTCACCATGACCTCACGGGTCAAATATAGTCAACTGCAGACTGATAACAATCCTATATATACTGCACAAGCCACCCGCGAGAACTCTCAGAGGGGAAGAGCAGATCGTTCTCCATTCACTGTTGAGTGTTTATTTCCTGCCGCTCGCCATGGAGATGGAAACCAGAGAAAAGCAACAAGATGCAGAAATCAGGGCGTCTCCTTACCACAAATCTGAGGAACATAAATGGCAGAGAGCAGAATTCCAATAGGTACATACAATGGGGTAGTCCAGTGACATAAAGGTGAAGACTAGGTTGGAAAAAAAAAAAATGGATTACCGATCCCCCATTTGTACCTAACTATGCCGTTAGTGCTGAAACAACAATGTGGGTCGGTGGGAGTGGAGGTGAATCTAGAAGAGACAACGTTTGGTTTCAAGTGGGTAAACATTAGAGATGAGCGAATCTTGTATGTCTGTCAGACACTGCTTACATACTGATTAGAGATGAGTGCAACTTGAGCATGCTCAAGTCCGATCATTCAGCATTTGAATACCGGTGGCTGAAGAAGTTGCATGAAGCCCTAGGCCAGTGGCATAGTTACCATAGAGGCAGGGAAGGCAGTTGCTATGGGGCCCTTGGAGGGAGGGGGCCCAGGAATTCACAGGGAAGGTAAGAGCCTCCTGTGTCCTTTTGCTTAACCCCTTATGTACTGCAGTGTGTAAGTGACCCAGTGTTCTCTTACATGCTGCAACACTGTTCTCTGAGCTCCTGCAGAGGTCAGAGGTTATCAGTGCAGGAGTAGTGAAGCAGAGAGCTAATTGTCTTCTGTATTAACCCTTTTCTTGTGTTGCAGCATGTAAGAGAACACTGGGTCACTTACACACTGCAGTACATAAGGGGTTAAACCAAAGTTAGTCTGCTCCTGCACCTATGTATATAACCATGAGGCTCCTAATGTGTGTAGGGGAGGGGGGCCCCATACAGTTTTTTGCTATGGGGCCCCATTAATCCTAGCTATGCCCCTGCCCTAGGAAGTCCAGGAAAATATAGATACAGCCATAGGTCAAAGGATTCAAACTCTTTAGCCACCGGTATTCAATTGCCGAACGAGCATGCTCAAGTTGCACTCATCTCTAATGCTGCTGTATCCCTGCTTAAGGTGGCATGGGCACCATTCATTTAAATGGTTTGAGAATACTCAGTAAGGAATGGAAGCGGAAAGTTTTCTTCTTGAAATTCCTCACCTATTCATCTCTGGCAGAATAGGAGCAGAATTCAAGCAGAATTAGATCAGAATTCAACTGTAATTCAAGCAGAATTTCAATCAGAATTCAAGCCCAATTGACTTCTATAGGATTCCTCTAGGGCAGGGATGGGGAACCTTTGGCCCTCCAGCTGTTTCAAAACTACAATTCCCATCATGCCTGGACAGCCAAAGCTAAAGCTTCGGCTGCCCAGGCATGATGGGAATCGTATTTTTGAAACAGCTGGAGGGCCGAAGGTTTCCCATCCCTGCTTTAGGGGAATCCGCCCAAAGAATTGACATGTGAATTCTTCAGGTGGAAAGAGGATCCACAGCGGAATTTTTGGCGTGGAAATTCCGCCGTGAGAACGAAGAAGCGGAAAGCCCATTAAAGCCAATGTACATGGTATTCACAATGTTAATTTTTTACAGGCGGATACGGAATTGCAGACAAATAGTGTATGTTTGTCAGCTCACCGACCACGAACTCTCCAGTGCCATGGATTCACATCTGGCAAATGCGTGATACTGCGATTCAGGAAAGAGAGTCGGTAATCCAGCACTTGAAGCAGAGAGATTCGTTTATTTTTTCAATGCCAAATATGCAGACAACACCTAAGTGCAGTGACCCCACAAGACGCGTTTCAAGCGCATGCACACTCTTGATCAAGAGCGCGCATGCGCTTGAAACGCGTCCTGTGGGGTCACTGCACTTAGGTGTTGTCTGCATATTTGGCATTGAAAAAATAAATGAATCTCTCTGCTTCAAGTGCTGGATTACCGACTCTCTTTCCTGGATACAGAATTGGCCTGAAATTCCGCATATATACCTCAGTGTGAACATACCCTAAGGATATGTTCCCACTATGGAATATGCGCGTAACGTGAGTGGAGCAGTACTTATCAGCTGCTGTATGTGGGTTAGTACCATTTGTTATTTTGCCCTGCAATTTAAAAAAAAAAACTGAGGCCGGGCTTCTCCTTTAAATTTGCTTCTATAGAGTACGTTTTTTTGTTTTTTTTTAAATCTCATCTATTTTGCCACTACTTCCTCTTAGAGAAGATATCTTGAGGCACAATTTGCAAAAGAGGAGGAGGGTTAACATATAGGCTGTATTAGAAGGAGCAGCACAAAACTGAAACTCTACTAGTATATGAGAGATAGTGTAGCCAGCAGCATCCTGGACGCACAGATCTCATATCTCATCCGGCACATATTACACCCATGTTAGACAAGTTTAAAACTAATAGCAAACTGTGTACTGTACATCAATCATGCAGGTGGGGGAGGGAGGTGATGAGCATGCTGCTGCTCAGCCCAGCCATGACACTTGAGCTCAGAAGAAAAAGATGATTTTATAACCTTGCAAATTGAAATCAGCTAAGATTTGTTTTCTCTCCCATCAGCTATCTGCCCATGTCTGCAGTATAGAGCTAACAGATTCGCTTGAAGCAGTCATGGACCATCAAACAGCAACCTTTACACCTTACCTGGTTACATATTATAATAGAATATTAAATATATGTCTCTCATAGATGCCAAGCATCAAACTCTTGGACAGTTCTTTGCAGAGTACCTTGGCTTGTTAAAGGGGTTGTTCAACCAATTTTTTTTTTCTTTCATATTAACTGTTCTCTGCAAGTGCCAGCGATTTGTAATTTACTTCTATTACAAAATCTCAAATCTTTCCATACTTATCAGCTGCTGTATGTCCTGGAGGAAGTGGTGTATTCTTTCCAGTCTCACACAGTGTTCTCTGCTGCCACCTCTGTCCATGTCAGGAACTGTCCAGAGCAGGAGCAGATCCCCATAGAAAACCTCTCCTGCTCTCCAGAATAGAAATAATACCACTTCCCGCAGAACAGACTGCAGCTGATAAGTACTGGAAGACTTGAGATTTTTTAACGGGAGTAAATTACAAATCTCTGGCACTTGCAGGGACCAGTTGATTTGAAAGGAAAAAAAATGGTGAACAACCCCTTTAAGTGGTTTTCCATATCCATGGTTATTAATAAGAAACTGTCCATCCAGTCCAGCGTCTTGCAGAAAGTGTCTGTGGGTCCAGCGATTCTCATCTACCCAGCAGTCTTCCTGAAAGAAACAGACGTTTTCTTGGCATTCGAAGTAGATTTAATTTTTTTCAGTTTTTTGGAGAGAATTTATCTTCTTTTGTTGTCTTCTATATATAACTGTACTAAACTGACAGGTTTTTATCAGTGAGATGGATATCTGGAAGGAAACTTAACAGAAGTAGCAAAAATCTGTAGAGTTTGGATTTAAAGAGTTACTGTCATGAAATATAACTATTGGCATGTCATCAGACATATCAAAAGTTATTGATCCCGACGGGTCTCACTGCTGACATCCGCTGGAATCAGGAGATACAGCAGCTGATTCTGAGATATCCTCCTGAATAATGGACAATATGTAGTCCTCTCTATTATGTGCATGAGCCCAGTAGTCCTGGATATTTATGAGAAGCAGAAAACCCAGCCCAGTATCTATCCATGCTGCGAATAGGTTGTCAACTGTCAATCAGCAGCTGGAGGGCGGGGGGAGGGGTGGGGCAAGAATCCTATTCTCCTGCATATTAGGAGAGCGGCTGAAAAGAATAATGTAAGTTCTGTCAATAGTTTATTCTGCTTTAATGCAAGACGGCAGAATCCTAGTGCAGATTCCCTTTTCTTTTAGCCTTAATCCCATTATTGTGTCAGAACCCTGGGATTCCAGATAATGAATGGGATACTGCCTATAAAAAGAGAATGGAGTGAAAACAATGCTGATGGATCAATAGACAGAAATACCAGGACTCACCTAAAGCAGTCACCTTTCCTGGGTATCAGCAATGGCTGCCAGTACTCTGATACTCCCAGGACTTATGGTAGGGCAGAATAATAGAATAATAATTAATAATAATAATAATAATATTTATTTATTTGTGTAGCACCAAGAGATTCAAATAGTGGGACCAGTCAGCAGTTGTGTAAAAGAATTCTCATTATATGGGGGTAGTAGTCCAGTGGAAGGTAGGAATATTGCAGAATGGGTCCTATAACTGAACAGCGCGGACTGGCAGAAATATATGACTACAACTATGACTATATCACTAAACAGGACTCTGCATTACATCAGTGAAACTTCCAAAGCCAAACGCTAATACCCACTTAGATAGACTGGACAAGGACAAAGATATCACATGGCAAACGGAAACAATATAATCAGTACCTGAGCTTGGTAGCCAGACCCTAAAGCCAGGTAAAACAAAAACTTGGCATGGACCATACGCCAGAATTTAGCAATTAGCAATTAGCTGTATTTAGTGTTGAAACTTGGCATTAAGTGTTCGATTTCTCTGCAGCGCCACCACAGGGGAAATCAAGCATTGCATTGTGTCCATTCTAATCTGTATAATGTTAACCAGAACAGGTCCTCCAGAGAGAAAGGCATTCTTTGTAGCGGTTCTCCATTCTGTCCCGAGCAGAAGACCCCACTATTAACTATATATTGGGTATATTGAGGTGGTAATAACTCTTCTTTTATTGCGTGTTCTGCATAGCAACAGTGAGGTATAAGCCAGAAGGAGCTGACTAAGTTGGGGCAGATGCTACTCACATCCCAGCTAGGAATAAAGTATCCTCTTACCCTTAATCCAGTATCCTGGAGTATATTCCTTTAGAGTCATCTGCATTCCCACCACAATATTACATGCAGCCCCTTTAAGAAACAGCATGGCAGAGCAATGATTCACCAGGGAGCCTGAAACAATAGCTCATACATTGTAATATGGGAGCCTTTCATTTTTACCCACAATTTCCCTTTATGGTGATTTGTCCTAATTAAAATGATTTCTTGTATTGTAGCCACTTTATATTTATAACCCACCATGAGCAAAACTCTGGAGATTTGTTTCGGGAGATTTGATACAAATTGAGCATCAAATTCATTCTGGACGATTCAGATAGGGTCCCTATACTTGCTGGGCCGGGTGCAGTCCAGAAGTCAGAAGCTGAATGATGATGTGGCTGATCCGGGCGGCTGTACTGAAAGTTATGGATGCAGGGCTGCCATTACTACTTAAAGGGAAACTATCGGCAGGTTACCTGCTGCCATCTACCTATAGCACATGGGGCACCGAGGATGAAGGGACGTTTCTTACCTTCAGCCTCAGCGCCGTTTCCGTGTAGTTTGTAGTTAAATCCATAGACTAATAAGGCAGTTTGGTGCACTGGGGGAGGGGCTACCACCCCGAGTCCTCTGATCCGCCCCCTGCCAGCCGCCCCTTCAAATAAATATCAGTGGAGCAAGCCGGATCGGTGCACTGGGAGTCTGTAACCTGCTTTTTCGGGCGGGGGGGGGGCAACCAGACAGATTTGCTATCCACAGCATAGTTCATCAGTCACTGATCGGCAAGGTGCTGACTCCTAACACTCCCCCGATCAATTGTGTAGAGCCCGCACTACACAGTAAATGAGTACAGAAGCAGTTGGCTCTGATGGTTGATGGTTGATGGATGTGTAACTGCAGCTCAGCTCCCATTCAAGTGAACAGCGGCTAGGCTGCAGTAACCAGGTCTGACCACTATGGAGTGAATGGCGCCAACTGCTTCCTGCCCTGTTCACTGTGTAGTGCAGGCTCTGGGGTGTCGATCACCCGATCCTGTGGATAGCTCATCTGTCTGTCTTGCCCCTAAAATATTTTTTAGCTTATTTCCCCCCACACTATTTAGCTGTGCAGTGATTTATACAGTACAGGCCTTGCTGCTCCCCCACATGTGGACTAAAACCATTTTATTTTGAAATATTTTTTGCATATCTATTTCTAACAATTTTTAGGGTTAACGCTTAAAACAAGTCGGTATATTTTTAGCTCTATAAAGCTGGAGATGAGAAGAGAGGCCTCCCCTTTCGCCCCCTTGATGAGTCCATAGCACAATGAAGGGTATTTATAAAGGTTCTGCTGCTGAATATCAGTCAGCAAAAAAAAAAAAAAAAAGTTATGGAAAATGAGTCAGGGAAACCTATTGAACCATTGCTAAAAAAGTTAATTCTCCAGCAGAGGATGTCACCAGGCATCTGACAGGCACATGCCTAGAGTATCGCACATTGCTGAGGGCAAGGACAGGAAAAGCCTAACATGCATGGATCTATCTATCTATCTATCTATCTATCTATCTATCTATCTATCTCCTATCTATCTATCTATCTATCTATCTATCTATCTCCTATCTATCTATCTATCTATCTATCTATCTTTGTTTATTTTTTATGAATTTAATTATCCAAAATATTTAATAACTAACAGAATGTATTAATCCCAGATTAAAAGGGTGTTCACAGTTAAAGGAGAAGTACGGGTATCTTTAAAATCTGGCAGGGTGGAATTTGATCAGGAGTATGAGCTTACCTCTCCCTGTGCCCACGATGAGTGGCGGGACCGGCCTCAGGACCCCCGCTGGGCTCCAGGATCTCCGGCGCTGACACGTCACGACCCAGCTGATAGACTGGCTGTCCAGCCAGTCAGTG